>NW_016157558.1:13682-38426 GCF_001687245.7 Rhagoletis zephyria
TCCAATCGACATGTTTGAGATATCGTTGGAAAGGTCTTGCGGAGTGTGTCCAGAAAATGTATTCAAGCGTCATAAACGATTAACTGGATTCTTAAAAATTAGGCTAGAGTGTTGCGNTCTTGCGGAGTGTGTCCAGAAAATGTATTCAAGCGTCATAAACGATTAACAGGATTCTTAAAAATTAGGCTAGAGGGTTGCGAAACAAAATTTTTTTTTGCTTTTGCCGGCTTAAGGGGGTATGTGGGTACACCCGACATATTTTGTGTTATTCTATAGGCCAATACCTTTCAAACGATACCATATATATTGAGTTCCGGCTACTAGTTGGAAAGATATAGAGGTAAATGTGTTTTGGTTCGTGTCTCCACTACGAGATGCTTTGGTATGTATGTGGCGTCTGTACGTGCCTCCATTTAATTTTTTTCAAACTTTCAGGAATTAAAGTACAAAAAGAACTAAGAAGGTTTTGTTCCAGGATGTCTTGATTTGTATGCCTTTGTGGGCGTGGCTGCTGCCTGAAATTCGAAGAAAGGCAATTTTTCAAACTACCACTGAGGTCGCACTACTCAGTCCATGTCATTGGTTGGGATACCAATAGAAGGGTATTAAAACAAGCTATCTAACGCTTTCTTTTGTGTTTATAAAATATAAATACGCCATAACGTTATCGCCTGAAAACTAAAAATCGGGCTGCTGAAAATATAGATTTCGGGCATTTTTTCAAAAACTGGTGAGTCGATTTTATTGTAGGTTTTCTAAAGTCTAGCCCAAAACCTTAGCTTTCATTTGGTATATAGCTTATATCTGGGGAAACTCTTGTTGTGGCGATATGGCGATTCAAATTGAAAAAATGTCGCTCCAAAAAGGGTCAAATGGTAAGAAATTAACCTACTCGTCTAATTTGGTTATTTTAAGATTTAAAAATAACATACTCAGTGCACCGAAAAAAGTTACCATTTCCCGATTGCCACTCAAATCGAAATTCTCTGCAAATCGGGAAATTGCCCGCGAGTTGACAAGTTGAAGGATGCAGCTGTGCTAATCACTTCATACATGTCTTGGAAACCACAATTTGTATGTATTTTAGAGTTCNGATGCAGCTGTGCTAATCACTTCATACATGTCTTGGAAACCACAATTTGTGTGTATTTTAGAGTTCTTTTCAGTACGAAATTGTAACATTTTTCCCCATTTTAATTACAGGTATGTACACAGCATTTAACTATGGTACATGGGTTTATCACCCGCACCTACCTAGGAAGACGCGTACAATATTACCTACAGTTGTACATAAATATGTATGTATGAATGCATTTAGTTCACCCAATGTGCCGCTACTACTTACATAAAATGTATAAATTGCCACTGAGCAAAACTACTCAAGAAGAAAGCATTAGTTTAACAAAAATAAATTGCGAGACAATCAGACGAATACAGTTGCTCATTGTATCCNCCCCACACCCGGTAGAAATCTTAACAAAAATAAACTGCGAGACAATCAGACGAATACAGTTGCTCATTGTATCCAAAGTTGGTACTAAGTTGATAAGTTTTTATAATTTCTCATAATTATTTTTTTTAATTTTTTTCGAATACCAAGGTTATGATCATTCTTTTTCGCTTTATTCCGTATTCGAAAAACTATATGTTTCAATATACACATCGATTTGAATACATAATTTAGATTTAGATAATATGTTTAGCAATTTATTTGAGAAAAATAAAACTTAGATTATTGTTTGTATTTTCGTGGGTTTTAAATTTGCTACCCCAAAATAATTGATATCAAATAAAACACCTCGTTGAGGTAAAATTTTCGAGTGAACGAAAGCTTAACTAGAAACACAAAATTTATGATATCAATTTTGTGACGAAAATTATAGGCATTTTTTAACTGCCTTGGAAACGTACGGAAAATCTTTTTTTTATTTATTCGGAACGTTGCGAAAATCCGCCTACTGCTAGAAACACAAAACAAAATCCAAGGCGCATCCATACAAGGTGGTGGCAATTGCATATAAGTAAAAATCCCGTGTATTTTGTTATTGCTTTTTGGTGCAGGAGGATGTTAAAACGAAAGGGAATAGAAGATAATTTTCGTCATTTCGTTTTGTTGACATCCTAAAGTTGCGCCACTTCGTCGTGGATGACATTCTCCTGTACTAGTGTAGAGACAAAAATATCCAATCAGCTGATCAATCAACACCACCTTGTATTGATGCGAATTGCTGAAATCCCTACAATCCCTACAGCCTATGTACATTAGGGTGGTCCAAAAGCAGTAAAGTCGGAATTGTAATGCTCTCACCCCCTAGGATTGTTCTATATCGAAAAAAAGTATACCCCTATTTTTTTATTTTAAAATCAAAAAATATTTAGAGGTCGTTCAAAGCGCTCAAAGTTTTCCATGTATTTTTATATGGGAAAAAAACAACTTTTCGTAGAAATGGTATAGCATTCTTGAAAATCAATATTTTTCGATCGGAAAACTCTGGTTCTCTTCAGGAGACTTACAATCATAATACCCAATTATTTATTTAACAATTTTTTAATTATAACGTTTTCAAGGGATGATTCACATTCCAAAATTGTTTGTATTGACTCCTTCAGCCGCATTCCCTTTGTCTCTAATTTTTCAATCCTCACTGAGATTTCAGTAAAATAACTATAATAAGAGATCTAAAAAATGTTGGTCCGTGAACTGCATTCTGTGCATTCTTCCACATTTGATTTTGGTGGAAACTTTTTATAGAAGTAGATCGTGTAAGGAAATAGATAAGCAATAAGAGCTTTCGGGCTGTGCATTGCTCATTTGGTAGCACTGCTGGCTTTGTACATCGTTGATGCGGTTTCGATTTCCGTTGAAGTCTAGAGAAAGAAGTCTGATGAGGAGATGTGGTGATCTCCAAAATAACAGCTATAGCTTCTACCGCTTTGACTTTATTGCTATTTCCATTTTTCTCAAAAACAAATAATGGTACAAATCTCAATAACCTTGTTAAATCAGAAGTTGTTTTCTATTTTATTTTAAAGTTTTTAGTGTCCTATTTAGTTACTTAAAACTTCTCATATCTTTTGTTCGCTTGAGTGGGAAACGCTAACTAGATTTATGTCATTTTTAGCCCCCCTAACGCCTCACAGTCCTCGGAAGGATACGACATCTTAAGTTTTAACCCTCTAGTAGGCCAATTTTTGTATGAGTTGAAAAATTCATGAATGGGTGATTTTAGCACGAGAAATCCAGAAATGATGTCCATTTCGATCTGTTACAGTAACTTTTTCCTACAGGGGAGAAAAACCAAGACTGTCTGGAGACGGGCTCGCCGATATACTTTGAGGTATTTTCAGCTTTCTCTTAAACAATGCTGACCTACGAACCGGCAATCCCGTCTGCAGACGGTCAAAAATGCAAACTGGGTTTTTATATGTCGGCAAGCCGGTCTGTAGATGGTCTCTGTTCGAAAGCAATTTTCTCCATTTCGAATGGTGACATAATTATAAAACTTATATCAAAATACTTTGCTTTTAACTACGAAACCCACTGAATTTTTTTGTATCAAAAAATGTTTCAAAAGAAAAAATTTCTTTAATCACGAAATTACTTAATAGCAAGAAATAATTAATTTTAACCGAGTTTTTCACAATCTGTGATTCAACTGCCGATTAAAATAAAACGTAAAGGTACGCTTTTTTAGAATATAGAAAAAAATTATTATAGGTGCACTAAATACATGTTTAGTTAACGACCGTCTGGAGGCGGTTCAGCCTACTAGGCGGTTAAACAGGTCATTTAAGACTCTTAAAACTCTTCAAAAACACTCTTGCGTATGACACCAACATTTTAATATTTTCATATAACTTATGCAAAATTAAATTAAATTCTGCTTTTTAAACAAATGGCAATCTCCTTTAAATGTTTTCAAACTACAAACGTCTTCATCCCCTTTCGTCTGGCACCCATATCTATTCTGATACTATTTCAATTACTTGTTTCCCTTAGTTCAAACTGAATTAAATTTTGTAAACTGGTGGGAACCCTCCTCCATGCAGTTTGCAAGTAAAGGAAATAAGTCCCGTGGCCATTATTGCTCTTTCGCAAAGGAAATAAAGCCCACGGGGTTTTCATTTCCTTTTTTATTGCACCGTAATCTTGTATTCTTACGGCATCGCTGCTCATTAAATTCACTTGTAAAAAGTATTGCCATTAAGGCTGCATTTCACCAGATTCATTTACGTGAAAATTACTTTAATTTTCGAATTTTTGGTTTCACCAATCAATTAAAATTGGTTTTTAATTTTGATTTAAGTGACCTTTGGCAACCCTCCTTCATCCAGTTTGCATGTAAAGGAAGTAACTCCCGCGGCCGTTATTGCTCTTTCGCAAAGGAAATAAAGCCCACGGGCTTTTCGTTTCTGTCATTTCCTATTTCACTGCACCGTAATCTTGTACTCCTGCGGTCTAGACACGCTCCCACTCTAAATTTATTGAGCATCGCTGCTTATTAAATTCACTTGTAAAAAGTACTGCCACTAACAGCCAGTTTCACCAAATTATTTAAGTGAAAATTACTTTAATTTTCGAATTTTCAGTTTCACCAATCAATTTTAATTTTGATTTAAGTGACCTATGCTCTGCACTTAAATAAAAGTTAAATCAGAATAACCACACTCAGAGGTGTTACACGTTTAATCACCTGATCATTGTGTATCTGCTGCTTACTTGTATACCAGCCCTGCTTTTACAACACAGCGTGCCAAAGCTTTCAAAAGCTCTCAGTACAAATGAAAGCGAAGGCTAGTCTGTTTTACAACCACTTTTTACTCACTTAAATAAATAGTTTATTGAAACTGAAAATTATTTAAATGAGAATTAAATACAAAATTAAATTAAAGTTAATTTCCACTTAAATAGTTTGGTGAAACTGGCTGTAAGGCTGCGTTTCACCAGATTCATTTACGTGAAAATTACTTCAATTTTCGAATTTTTGGTTTCACCAATCAATTTTAATTGGTTTTTAATTTTGATTTAAGTGACCTATGCTCTTCACTTAAATAAAAATTAAGTCTGAATAACGATACTCAGAGGTGTTACACGTTTAATCACCTGATCATTGTGTATCTGCTGCTTACTTGTATACCAGCCCTGTAATAGCACAGCGTGCCAAAGCTTTCAAAAGCTCTCAGTACCAGTGAAAGCTTTCGCTGGTCTAGTCTGTTTTACAACCACTTTTTACTCACTTAAATAAATAGCTTATTGAAACTGAAAATAATTTAAATGAGAATTAAATAAAAAATTAAATTAAAGTTAATTTCCACTTAAAAAGTTTGGTGAAACTGGCTGTCAGAGACGTTACACGTTTAATCAGCTGATCAATATACACACACCACAATTTTGTGTATCTGCTGATTACTTGTACGCTAGCCCTGCTTTTACAATTACTTTTAGCACGGTGCTGCCATATTTTTACTCAGTTAAAGAGCTTATTGAAACTGGAACAAATTTAAATGAGAATAAAATAAAATATTAAATTGAAGTTAACTTCCACTTAAATGAGTTTGTTGAAACGCAGCCTAAAAGTGCGATTGAACGTGGCAATGCAAGCGCTTTTTCTACAAATTTTGCTGTCAAAATGCGAAATCGAAAGTCTACTTTCCCGTGTAGACAGCCAGAAAGTCGTTTTGCACTTCCGGAAATAAAAATTGCAAGGTGTAACTGCAACTGAAATTACGCAAATCACTTTCGAGAAAAAATTTCTACTTGCTTGTGCTGCACTAGCAATTTTTGTTTTTGCTGCAAGTGCTGTCAAACCAATTGAGTGTTGCTCTGTGATGGGAATTTTGGCGAATTTGTATAAAATTATAAAGATGTTGCATCACATATACCCCATATCCCATACCTATCGTCATGGATGGGACATTTGTTCAGTAAATATGTACTTTATTTTTTTAAATTTAAGTATAAAGTACTCAACAATTCTACATTTTGATAAACCTACACCTAATTCACTATCATATGAGTTATTACTAAATAAGAAAACGTTCCAACTAACTTTTATTTGGGAAAAAATTTGAGATATTTCTTCCGTTATGGGGGGAGAAAAAAAGAACCTGATTTTTGAAGCAGATATATTTTACGGAAACTCTGCGAATTTATTTCACTTTTCTGTGTGAAATTGATGTCTTTAAATAAAAAAAGAACTACGAATACTAACAAAGCAAAAACTTACAGAAAAGTTATTAAGGGCATTCTCAAAATCTTGCAAAGCCATTGCACGTAGTACGGATTGCATACCTTGCAAACACACATGGGAAAAATACATGGGAAACAACATTTTCTATCGCTGCAAAATATGCAACGTCGAAACCCATAGGGCTATTCGCGATTCGGTGCACATGTATATTTTGGAAAATAGCATAGGAAGATAAGTGCGACCTTGTGCTAGTTGTTTTGTTGTTGGAATTGCTACATATTTATCTCATCTCGCTCACTTCATTTTTTGTTTGGTGTCTCTTGTTATTAGGGCTATTCGCGATCCGGTGCAAATGGCCTAGCATCATTGCATTGCAAATTTGTATTGCAAATTATTTCCAATACACAAACAAAATACACGCATTTGCATTTGTCATGGCTTGGCAAATTTGCAATACCGAAAATCCATAGCATAAATATGCTATGCATTGCATTCATAAACAAAACCAAAGCTGATGCACAAAAAGTGTTTTGCAAAAGCTTTACCATGACAGTTTAATAAAGGTCGCTCACAATCCATGGCATATTTCTGCAATTGCATAAATTTGTCAGCTCTTATGCACCGAATCGCGAATAGCCCTATTGTATTTGATACATCGTTTCGCTGCTTGCTACCCATGCATGCTACCACTTTGCAATGGGGTGCTCTCGTACTCTTCGAAATTTGGAATAGTATTTTTGCATTTCGTGCAATCCGTGCAAATAGAGGTTCAATTCACTCACGTTTTATCTTAGGATAGTGCATTTTATATGGAATAAAATGCCTAGCACCGTCAGCCAAAAAATATTAAATATAAAATAAAATAAAAAATTTAATATACCACGCTTTTATAAATGGACTAAAAAGTTGAAAAAAAAAATTTCTCAGTCCCATAGAATTTGTTATGATAACTTTTGCTTTTGAAATTTTAGCAAAAGTCATAACAATTTATGAGATTCACAACGGATAAACGTGGTGCACATGCAATACAAAGCACTAGATTTAATTGACAATAGTCAAACCACATAACATAGACATAAAATTTCTACAGCGAAAGTAAAAATTTGCGATCGATTTTAAGCGATCGTTATTCATATACCCACATACATACATATATTACTTTTCATATCGATTCAAGTCTTTTACATGCGCCCCACGCTTTTCATTTTCAATCTCATAAATGGTTTTTTAATGACTTTTGCTTACGTTTCAAAATCAAAAGTTCAAAACAAATTTTATGGGACTGAGAAATATTATTTTCTACTTTTTATTCCATTTATAAAAGTGTTGTATATTAAAAGTTTTATTTTATTTTATTTATTTTCTACTTTTTAGTCTTGTCTGTACAAAATTTTGCAATAGATATTAAAATAATTCAACTTGCAGTGAAAAAGAACAGAAGACTATGCAAGCACAATGTTTGCTCACATTTAGTATATGCGTACATATGTACATACATACATACGGCAGCAATTAATTTCATTTAAAGAAATGGCGTGTCGTCCATTTCCGCTGTAGCGTATGTAGTGCATATTTTTAACTTCTTCTGGCGAGGCGACATCTACCTCTAGAGTTTTTCTAATTGTATGTCTTTGATATGATACCTACGACGAGGTTGATATCTAGACAAGGTTTGCCATAAATACCTTTGCTATATTTATAGTATGGTGGTCTGGACATACAACATTGCAAGTTGATAAAAGCGTTGTAAAATTCGACAAATTATTAAACGGACCGATGAGAGTTAACTTAATCAGCTGACCACAAGGGTATACTATCCTGTCCACCTTTAGTTCATACACTTTCCACTTTTAATCCATACAATCTGGAAGTAGAAATATTTAAAAGTGTATAGTAAAGGGCGAGTCCGCGCGTTGCCCCTCCCCCCTGCTTCTACCCCAACAAACAAAAATAGATTATCAGCCCTGTAACCCACCTCTGACAACTGTCCCACCCTTAGCTGTCATGGGTGGGATACGCTTCACTGTTGAATTATTCTTATCTAACTATGTTGAAACGAAAATGCTAGTGTGGTAAACATTTGCAATGAATTTCTATTATGTAACAAGCACGAAACACAACCTGAACTTCTGTAATTAAATATAACAACTTTTAGCTTTTGTTTATCACGAGTGGGACAAGACCAATCTGCTTAGTAATAACTCATAATATAGATAAAGCACACACACAATGTAATAAATATATAACACAATTTTATTAAAAGCAGATTAGTTCTACTACATATTTTTCTAAGTGGACTTGTCTGTATACATCCTGTAAACAGACCAAAAGTAGTATCGCAAGGTTTGATTTTGGGAAGTGTAACTGCTCCTGCAATTACTTTAGAAAATTCTGGAGTTTGGCAGACTTGAAAAGGACTGGCACTTGCCACGTCTAATAGCTACTTAAGTAGTTCCTCATTCTACGAGTATTATCAGTATGCAAATATTTAATAAGGAATTCTTTTTCATATCGGACACCATATTTAGTGTCACACTTTCGATTGGCTTCAAATTTTTTTATGGGTTCTGACATGAAATAAGCTAGCACATGTTCGAGGATTTTTTTTTCGTTTTTTTCTTTGGAGATAAGATCTGTTAAAGTTTGAATTTTTTCGTGATTCTGACTAATAATGTACTCCTTCTAAAGAAACGGGCTTAATCTATACTATTATATAAAATTGATTATATGGAGTACGTTTGTAACGATTTATTTCTCAAAGTCCTAAACCGATTTTAATATATTTTTTTTTTAAACGAAGCATTTATAAAAAGACGCAGAGTGGCATACTTATATTTTTTATTCTTGGAAGATAAGCACCCTTTTTTTGGGTGTAAAGTTACAAAAAATTACAAAGCCGTACACGCATAAGCCTATTTGGTTGCCAAATACAGCGCATAGCTACGCGAAAAAACTGTACATCAGTGCCGATCAAACACGAGCTCACAAAGGCAAAAGAGATGTGTATGAGCGACGTTACTGCGCTATACCACATACATACACACATAAACGTATTTAAGCTAAACAGCGATCACTGATTGAACATCGAAAGGCAAAGCATCGCTTCGAAGCAGTGTTGCCACAACACTTTTTTATTTTTTACCAAAATCACCAGTAAAAGTTACCAAATTCAACAAAAAATTACCAAACTTTTTTTATGTGGAGAACTGTGCACAGATATGTTTGTACATACATATATCCGAAGACACCAAGCTTTTCAGGCAACCAGCGCTTCATTCAGCTATAATTTTTATATCTTCGTGAACGCTAAAAGTCGCAACAACAGAAACGCTTGGTGAGGATTTCAAACCTAAGTGTGGCCAAAGACACAAATTTGTCGATTGCGTGTTGCTTTAAGTACATATGTATATTTTGCATTTGAATATACATCTCCATCAATACAAAGCTCAGGCCACAAAGCAACAACTGGGTACGGTTCATTGCAACAGAGGATTATTAGGCGCATCATTTCCCATAGAGAGGATGTCATTTTGCCATTGAAATCATCCGACTTGGCACCATTGGAATTTTTTAGAAAGGCGCATTTATGCGAATAAACCTAAAATTTTGAAGCATTTTAAAATCAAAATTTGTCTATATATAACAACAAATATCTTAAAAATTCAACGCTTCAAGGCAGTTCTGAAAACTTTCGACTGACGCAAAGACAAATTGAAGTCCCCTACTGAATGCCGTAGCTTCTTGAACGGACATATTTACATAGAATTCTACTCATACATATGGTTGCCAGGTTACGCCGGAATATTGAATGCTGCCGGATGCCGGAATTGCAATGCTGACCTTCCGGGACATGACTCGATAGATATAGCAATAGCCACTTTCAAGCAATTTGTTAGAGATCACACCATTCTAGAACCAAGGAACGCTGGAACAACTTTTCGCCTTGCAAATCTTTCAGGATTACCTGGTATTTCTATAAAAGGAAACGCTTACGGCGCACTTCCTAATGGGTAATCAGAACTGGCTTTGACCTATGTTACATGTAGGATCGAATCGAAAAAGTTACCAAATTGAAAAATAAGTTACCAAATTTTACAAATATAGAAAAAAATTACCAATTTTGGTAAAAAGTTACCAAAGCGGCAACGCTGCTTCGAAGTCATGTGCAGTATGTGGTTGACAAAACAAACTAATCATATGTATGTATGTATCAAAGTATGTCCATACACAGAGTTCCAAACAAACGAAACATTTCACGAATGATTCGTCCAAAGACACAAACTTTGCAAAGAAAAAAGAGTGCAAACAAAACGATTTCTGTTCGCTCATTGACAAGCATTGGTAGATCGTTTTTCGTACAGATGAAGAGTGTTATCAGCTATACCCACGTGTATGCTTCGTATCAGACATCTGCAGCGGGTGCATGATTTTCGTGTATACTCGATCATCTAACAAAACCCGCTTTGCATCGTTCTCTGTATACGAGCAGAAGTATTGTTCGTTATCGACTGAGCTCAAGACGAACATGTTGGCCACAACACCCGATTGCTTTTCATACATACTTGATTGGGTTCGGGTGCTTTGCAGCTCAATATACCCGGGTGTTCGAGTTTCAACCCGAGTGTGCACAAAATTTTCTTGATTGGCTTATGACGTTTTTGTTTCTACAAAAAATGTTGCCTTCTCATCGCGGTGCTCTTAGTTTTTGTGCGTAGAGGGTAAAGAGAAGGTTGAATTTTTCGGTAGTTTGTTTAAGTGTACATTTAACCATTTCTTATATTTTTGCTCATACAAAACGCGGCATCACGACGCCTACATCCATTTAGGTATAAATGTGTGTAGATCGGCAATGCCCAAGCCCTATACACTCGGAGCACATTTATTTTTTGTAAAAGTATTTATGTACCTACATAGTTTTAGGCTGTGTTCTAATATATACACACACAGCTTTCCACGCGAAACTATACGAAATAGATGCAAACACATTTTTGTCTACTTCGCTTCTAATTTTTTCATTGCGTATGCACAAGCACAAAGCAACAACATTTTCGTATGCTTTGTGGGAACATATTGGCGCCAGTTACCTTCAGCGTAAATTTCTTTGTTGTCCTGCATTTTATCGCAATGTTCGGGTGTCCGTTTCATTGTTACACAAATTTTCGGGTTAGCTGCGGGTGTCCGAGTGTGGTGTTCGCTTGTGCTCAATTTATAGCGAGGGTGATCGAACAGACTCGTTCGTAACCAAAGCAGCTGTCGGGTATGCATCTCGATCGAACACATAGTAGCCGAGTGTGGCGTTCGCTTGTGCTTGATTTTTAGTGAGTGTGATCAAAAAGGCTCGATCATACTCAAAGCTGTTCTCTGCTTCGTATATGTATACTAGCAATTACCCGGCGTGCTTCGCTGCGCCTTAAATGTATTTGTGTGTTGTAACTCTCCCCCTAAGCTCTTATGGCCTCATTTAAAAAATATTAGGTTCATTCCTTATCTTTTTGGACTAAAATCTGAAAAGTGTCAAAATGTCAGAGCGTAAGCAAAATGGGCTCACTAAAAGAGAATAACAGGAAAAGTAAAGGAACGCAAAAAACCAAATTTTTAGTCCAAAGAATGGCAACAACAAAACGTCAAATAAGAATGTAAATGTATGTACAAAACACCTTCACACAAGCACAAGCCCAATAAACACTTTCTATATCAATTATTTTTTACCTCCTTCCAATTTGAATTAACTTTTTTTAATTTTTAGATTATTCTCACTTTTTGCGTATTCTTTAATTTCCGTTAATTTAAATTCAGTCGAGTTTGACACTTTTCAGGATTTTGCCAGAAAAAATTCTTCTGACTAAATCTGACTACTTCGGACTTTTTCTGACTATTTCTGGGAGATAAGGAACGCTCCTATTTTTAAAGAACTTTATGAAGCTAGATTTAAAAAAAAATCGATCTATGAAGCATTGTTTATTTTTTTTGAGTTAATATATTTTCGAAGGTAATTAGAAAATATGTAAAGAACCGACTTTCTCTTGGAAATTTAATTTATAATCTTACTAGCAATTTCCCGGCGTGCTTCGCTGCGCCTTAAATGTATTTTTGTGTTGTAACTCTCCCTCTAAGCTCGTATGGCCTCATTTAAAAAATATTTTTAAAGAACTTTATGAAGCTAGATTTAAAAAAAAATCGATCTATGAAGCATTGTTTATTTTTTTTGAGTTAATATATTTTCGAAGGTAATTAGAAAATATGTAAAGAACCGACTTTCTCTTGGAAATTTAATTTATAATCTTATAACTGGAGTCTACTATCGCACCCTTTCCTCAAACGTGTATTAATTCAATATTCAAATAACGTATATTTATATAATTTGAAAAAATCTCCCTACTATACAAATATGTACAGCAATATTATTAAAGTCGGTTCTTTACATATTTTCTAATTACCTTCGAAAATATATTAACTCAAAAAAAAAAATAAACAATGCTTCATAGATCGATTTTTTTTTTAATCTAACTTCATAAAGTTCTTTAAAAATATTTTGTAAATGAGGCCATAAGAGCTTAGGGGGAGAGTTATAACACAAAAACACATTTAAGGCGCAGCGAAGCACGCCGGGTAATTGCTAGTATTTCTATACATAAGATGGTCAAGATTGTCCTAAAGGTAAGACTATGTTCAAACAGGCACCTGATTGGCAATTAAGAAACTTTTCACCAATTTAGACCTTAATTGTTACCCAATTTATCATACAAAAATTCAAATTATTAATTACCAATTAGTAACTAATTGGCAATCAATTTGTGTCAGATTCTCTATGCAACCCTGCTAGGTATGTTTAATTTTGACTTGGAGGTGTGTTTCTTGAACAAAGAGCAATCAGTTGTTTGTTTCTGGTCCTGTTTTACAGCTGATATTCCATCAGGGATGGAAAATTGAATCATAAAATTGTACCTAATTTACGGAAAACTGTACCTAAAAATAGAGAGATGTATCTAAAAAGCGAATATGTATTTCTATATAAAGAAAAATAGTAGGATAACAATTCCCATCGATGCCATATCACCTTCGGTGCTCACATTAAACAAATTTTTGGCTTTGAAAAGAATCTCTTCGAGCGGTGCGAGACAAAACTATGTTGAAGAAAAGGTGAGTCACTTTCCTCCCAGTTATTAGATTTGACGTTTTAAAAAGAAATATTTTCCGTCTATCTGGCGAAATCAACTACAGTTGCGTTAGTTAGAACACCCTTCTGTATCATTTGTATGCCTCTTCACAAAGGAGGGAAGCTATTAGACCAGTTGCCCACACCAGAAAATGAATTGAAATGTCAGTAAAAATAAGAACTGATCGTATCTATAAAAAGCGTGGTTATAAANCGATTCGGTACTTCGAGTCAGGGGTTGTTGTATTCGTTACTCAGTAACGAATACATACGGTTTGCTCCAGCTCTAGTGAAGACCAGTAAATGAGGGATTTAAAATTATACCATCGTAATCCTTGTTTAATTCTTTATAAAAACGAGGTTAAAAAAATTGGGGGTTTTCAAGAACTATTTTTAAAATATTTTTCTTTATGACGAGATGGTTTATTTTGCGAGAATCAACCATTTTTTGTAATTTGTTTTCCAAAACTTATGTTGAGATATATTTAGTAAGGTGTTAAACGTCGCGTTTTATCAAGAATTTAAATTTTATTGCAGATTCCGATAGAATACCTATCCAGGTATAATACTTGTACGGCAAGATTTTTCTTTAAGGCGACAAACACCTAAAAATGCGCTTGGCAATTGTAGGACTTCTTCTTCTTCTTTTTTGGCGCTGTAACCGCCTAAGCGATTTTGGCCGAGTTCAGCAAAGCACGCCAGTCGTTTCTCCTCTGTGCCAACTGACGCCAATTGGAAACGCCAAGTGAAGCCAAGTCCTTCTCCACCTGATCTTTCCATCGCAGTGGGGGCCTCCCTCTTCCTCTGCTACCACCAGCGGGTTCCGAGTTGAATACTTTCAGAGCTGGAGCGTCGGTGTCCATTCGAACGACATGACCAAGCCAGCGGAGCCGCTGTATTTTAATTCGCTGCACTATGTCCATATCGTTGTAAAGCTCATACAGCTCATCGTTCCATCGTCTGCGGTACTCGCCGTCGCCAACGCGTAAAGGCCCGTAAATCTTCCGCAAAATCTTTCTCTCAAACACTCCAAGAGCCGCCTCATCGGATGTTGTCATTGTCCATGCTTCTGCGCCATATACCAGCACGGGCATGATGAGTGACTTATAGAGCGTGGTTTTCGTACGTCGAGAGAGGACTTTACTCCTGAATTGCCTACTCAGTCCAAAGTAGCACTTGTTGGCAAGAGTGATTCTACGTTGGATTTCAATGCTGACATTATTATCGGTGTTAATGCTGGTTCCCAAGTAAACGAAATTCTCTACTTTCTCGAAATTGTAACTGTCAACAGTGACGTGGGTGCCAAGGCGCGAATGTGCTGACTGTTTGTTTGATGACAGGAGATACTTCGTCTTGTCCTCGTTTACCGCCAGACCCATGCGCTTTGCTTCCCTATCCAACTTGGAAAAGGCAGAACAGACTTCGCGGTTTTTGTTACCGATGATGTCGATGTCATCGGCATAAGCCAGCAATTGCACGCTCTTGTAGTAAATTGTTCCTGAGCGGTTCAGTTCTGCAGCTCTTATTATCTTCTCCAACATCAGATTAAAGAAGTCACATGAAAGGGAGTCGCCCTGTCTGAAACCCCGTTTTGTGGCGAACGGCTCGGAGAGGTCTTTTCCAATTCTGACGGAGCTGGTGGTATTGCTCAACGTCATTTTACACAGCCGTATGAGTTTTGAGGGGATGCCAAATTCAGACATAGCGGCGTATAGGCAACTCCTTTTAGTGCTGTCAAAAGCGGCTTTAAAGTCGACAAATAGGTGGTGAGTGTCGATCCTTTTCTCGCGGGTCTTTTCCAAGATTTGGCGTATTGTGAATACCTGGTCTATGGTGGATTTGCCAGGTCTAAAGCCACACTGATAAGGCCCAATCAGTTCATTGACGGTGGGCTTCAGTCTTTCACACAATACGCTCGATAAGACCTTGTAACCTATGCTTAGAAGGCTGATCCCGCGGTAGTTGGCGCGAATGGCGGGGTCACCTTTCTTGTGGATTGGGCAGAGCACACTTAAATTCCAGTCGTCGGGCATGCGTTCATCTGACCATATTCTGCACAAGAGTTGATGCATGCACCTTATCAACTCCTCGCCGCCGTACTTGAATAGCTCAGCTGGCAGGCTGTCAGCTCCAGCGGCTTTGTTGTTTTTCAGCCGCGTTATTGCTATACGTACCTCGTCATAGTCAGGCGGTGGAACGTCGACTCCGTCATCATCGACTGCGGGCTCGGGTTCTTCTTCTCCACAACTTTCTGTGCTGCTACCATTTAGTAGGGCGGAAAAGTGTTCCCTCCATAATTTAAGTACGCTCTGGACATCAGTTACTAGGTCGCCATTATTGTTCTTACAGGAGTGCGCCCCGGTCTTTAAACCTTCCGTAAGTCGCCTAACTCTCTGGTAAAATTTTCGGGCATTCCTCCTGTCGGCCAGCATTTCAAGCTCTTCGCACTCACGTATTTCTGCCTCTCTCTTCTTGTTGCGGCAAATACGTCTCGCTTCCCTCTTCAGATCCCTATAGCGGTCCCACATAGCGCGCGTTGCGCCCGATCGCAGCGTGGCCCTGTAGGCGGCATCTTTTTTCTCTGCAGCTTCCTGACACTCCTCATCGTACCAGTTGTTCTTTCGGGCTCGCTGAAATCCGACTACTTCTTCGGCGGCGGTACTTAATGAGCGGGAAATGTGGTTCCACTGCTCGCATATGTCGGTTTGTTGAAGAGTGCTCTCTGAGAGCAGGTGTGAGAGTCGAGTAGCGAAAGCGCTGGCTGTCTGTTGTGATTGCAGCTTTTCGACGTTAAGCTTTCCTTGCATATTTGGGCGCACATTTTTTGCTGCACAGAGGCGGGTGCGTATCTTGGCTGCAACAAGATAGTGGTCCGAGTCGATGTTTGGGCCTCGGAGTGTGCGTACGTCTAAAACACTGGAAGCGTGCCTTCCGTCTATCACAACATGATCGATTTGGTTTCTCGTTTTTCGATCCGGAGACAGCCAGGTAGCTTGATGGATCTTTTTATGCTTGAACCTAGTACTGCATACTACCATGTTTCGGGCCCCGGCGAAGTCGATCAGCCTCAATCCGTTGTCGGACGTTTCGTCGTGGAGGCTGAATTTTCCGACGGTGGTTCCAAAGATCCCTTCCTTGCCCACCCTGGCATTGAAGTCGCCAAGCACGATTTTGATATCATGACGGGGGCAGCGCTCGTACGTGCGCTCCAAGCGCTCATAGAAGAGATCCTTGGATGCCTCATCCTTCTCTTCCGTCGGGGCATGGGCGCAGATGAGCGAGATGTTGAAGAATCTCGCTTTGATGCGGATTGTGGCTAGACGCTCGTCCACCGGGGTGAACGACAGTACTCGGCGACGGAGTCTCTCTCCCACCACAAATCCAACTCCGAATTTGCGCTCCTTTACATGGCAGCTGTAGTAGACGTCGCAAGGCCCCAGACATTGTTTGCCTTGCCCCGTCCAACGCATTTCTTGGATGGCGGTGATGTCAGCTTTTGTCCTTACGAGGACATCAACCAGCCGGGCAGAGGCACCTTCCCCATTAAGGGTCCGGACATTCCAGGTGCATGCCCTCAAATCGTAGTCCTTTAAACATTTGCCGTGGTCGTCATCATAAGGGGGGGTCTCATCCGAGGCTTTGCCTTGCTTCTTCACTGGAAGTGGTTTTTACGTGGCGGGTCCCAAGCCCAGCGCACAACCCATTGCTGGGACGGGGGTGGTTTCGCAACCAAATACACGTTTATATAGCGAGCCGCTTGCTCCAAGCAGACACCCGCTTGCAGCCGCACCTACTGGTGAACAGACGCTGCAGACTTCAGTGAGCCCTTAAACCGAATAAGTCAGAGTGGCCCCACCGAAGCTCCCTCTCTTTCTGCCGTGACCCAAGGCTCCACTCGGATTGGTTACCGCATCTCGCACATGGGTTGCTCACGTTGCCCAGAGTGCGCGAACGAGGACGCAAGAGTCGGGATTGAGTATAGCCATGCAACTGTAACTGCATACCCAGCGCAATGACTATACCCCATTGCACTCCAATCAAAGAATATTCTAGAAATGGGCGTGGCTATATTAAAACCTAAGTTCAAAAATTTATACTTTATCGTGGATTTCGCCAGAAAATCTATATGGATTGAAAAAGTTGTGGAACAAATATTGTTAACGAAGCGATATTCTGCCGAAATCCGCAATAAAATCTGCGTTTTGCTAATTTTAGTCCTGCAATTGCCATGCCCATTTCTGTGGGCTTGTCGCCTTAAAGAAAAGTCTGGCCGTAAAAATATTATATCTGGGCAGGTATTCTATCGGAATCCGCAATAAAATTTTATTTTTGCAAAAACCCGATGTTTAACACCTTGCTAAATATACCTCAACATAAGTTTTCGAAAGAAAATTACAAATAATTGTTGATTCTCACAAAATAAACCATCTCGTCATAAAGAAAAATATTTTAAAAATAGTTCTTGAAAATCCCCAATTTTTTTAACCTCGTTTTTATAAAGAATTAAACAAGGATTACGATGGTATAATTTTAAATCCCTCATTTACTGGTCTTCACTAGAGCTGGAGCAAACCGTATGTATTCGTTACTGAGTAACGAATACAACAACCCCTGACTCGAAGTACCGAATCGTTACTCACATAATAGTCTCGTTACTCGCATGTTCCGTATATGCACCATCATCGTGAATCAATACAACACAACATATTGTGCGGTAACGAAACTGTTTTTCGTATCGATAATAAAGTGTGTTGCTTGTATATGTACGTATGTACATGCATGCATGATTCCTGTGAGGTACAAGTGCTTGATTGTATCAAATTGTTCGAATCGATACAAAAATATGTTCCGTGTATACATATGTATATATGTATGTACATGTACGCATATGGACGAACGAACATTTCCTTGCGCTGCAAGATTTGTTGCGATGATTCTTGTGAGGTTCAAGTGCTTGTATCAAAAGTAACGAGTAAAGTAACGATACGAAAGACATGGGTGTTGATTGGATTAGTAACGAATACATATGGGTATCCGAATTTTCGTTACTTTTACAGCTCTAGTCTTCACTATGCAAATCGACATCAAAAAGTTCAACTGTTAATAGCTCAGTTAGCTTCAGGACAATTTTGACCACCTTATATATAGAAACGTTAAGCCCGTTTCTTAGCTTTAAAATGACGGTAAGATGAAGTCTCTACGATCAGCAGAACCTGAGTTATAACGGTTTTAAGAAGTACATGATTAGTCAGAATCACGAAAAATGCTAACTTTGACAGATCATATCTCGGAAGAAGAAAAAGAAGAAAAAATTCCTCGAACACGTGTCAGCTTATTTTATGTATACAACCCACAAAAAAAAATTAAGCGAGTCATAGACATGATATAATTTTTTTTACGAAATCCGTCCGACTTACAAAAGAATGGCTCATATGCAAAATTACTTGCAAATAAATTTACTTACCCGTTTATCGTTTTTATACCACGTAAGAGTGGCAAGTGGATTTCCGCCCGATGACACACATAAGAGTTTTTGAACTGAACCAGCTGGTATAATTTGTCCTTCCATATATCCCGAAATTATTGGGGGAGACGGTGGATCTATAAAATAAAAAAATAATATTAGTAAAACAAATTAAGCAGATTTTGTAGTAAAATTTCATCAAACCGTGTATATATGTATGTACATTTAATGAATCATCAAAAGAACCGAAAATAATATGCTAGAAAAAAGTTTTTTTAAGCGATTAGATAAGTGCTTAAACTTGGTAAATATTAGGATTTTTGATTATTCGCCTTTTTCCCAAAACCGGTTTTCGAGTTATTCGAAAAATTGCATGCTGAAATTAGAAACAGGTGAAGTAATAAAACAGCTTTCTCGCTTTATTTTCTTAATTTTCTTGACATTCGGCCATATATGTAACTAGCAGAGCATGCGACGTCGTTCGGGTTAAACAAATCAAAATATAAAACAGTAGTACAAATATTCAGTTCAGCATAAATTAAAGGAGTCAAACTATTTTCTTTCTGTTTAAATTAAGGCATCATTATGAACCATACTTTTAGCTTTATCGTGCTTCAACAACTATATAATCTGTACTACAAATCCTGTTTCATTATTAATATTAGGTGGATTAAAGTAACGATAGAGTTTTCAAATTAAGATTAGTCTACTACGGTACATTCCGTTTAGCTGCCTATTCGCTTAGCTGCATTAGTATAGCTGCACTTTTCCGGTAGAATGCTTTTTTCGAAAGGTGTTTTATTCATTATGAATGAACACTTTCCGTTTAACAGCATCGCGGGATCAAAAAAAACCATTTAATCTTTCCATTTCGAAATGGTCTAAGGACTGTAAGGTTAAAAAAACACAGTTTTAAATATCTGAGTGATCTAATAGATGAATACATATTTATCCCCTTTTACAAACTCATTTATACATACTTTACACTAAACACCTCCCATATACATATAAGTCTGCATACCAAATTTCAAGTTCATTTGACTTATGGTTCGCGATTTATGGCTGTTTAAAAATTCCTCGCACATACTCCACGTTCCCTTTTACAAATTCATGTATACAAACCTTACTATGGATATGTATTCATATCATATTCTTGTGACTTATGATTCCGAAGTTGTAGCTGATAAAAAATTTCGCACCTGGGGAATGTGCCACGTCCCCTTCAAAACAAAAAAATAAAAAATTATATATGCCTTACTATAACATTTATCATAGATCTTCACACCAAATTTCAAGTTCATGTGACTTATGGCTCTGAAGTTATAGCTGAGAAACATTTCCAACCAACGGGATGTGCTACTCCCCCTTTTAGAAACTCATTTATATATACCCTATTATAAGCACCTACATTAGATATGTCCGCATACCAAATTTCAAGTACATGTCACTTATGGTATCGAAGTTTTAGCTGACAAAAAATTCACCGCCTAAGCGATGTGCCACACCCCCTTTTAAAAACTCATTTATTTATACATACCTTACTATAAGGAATATATGTCTGCGTAACAACTTTCAAGTTCGTGGGACTTACGGTTCCGAAGTTATACCTGATAAAAAAGCCCACGCCCTCTTTTGCAAACCTATTTATATATACCTTACTATAAGCACCTACCATAGATATGTGTGCATAACAAATTTCAAGTTGTGACATGTGGTTCCGAAGCTTTAGCTGACAAAAATTTCCACGCCTATGGGAAGTGCCACGCCCCTTTTATAAACTCACTTATATATAGCCTACTATAAGCACCTACCAAAGATATATGTGTATGTATACCAAAGTGCATGTGACTCATGGTTCCGAAGTTATAGATGATAAATTCTCCGCGCCTATGGGATGTGCCTCGCCCTCTTTTCCACACTCATGTATATATCTATAGCCGGGATTGGCATTGGTTGATCGTCAACTGTTTCATACTCAATCAATACCGCTGCTTTGTATGACTGAGCAACGGCGTTGGCTTAGTAGTATCGATACCTAACCGCCCGTCTCCACAGGATAAAGTTTATATCTTGATACATACATATGTTAGAATATAAATAGCCACTGGAGACCGCTCATTGCTCTTCAATTGCCGGCAATTTGGTAGTTTGACAGCTACGTGTTCATTTGCATGGAAATTTCGTAGCGGCAACATTATTGATATTTTAATATAAAAGCAAATAATGAACTGTTTTCGGTTAAAATATTTGTTATTAAGGGTACTCATCTATTCGCGCAAGTTTCATATTTGGGCAATTGGGCAACTTTGCGCAGTGTCTTTTATGAGGACAATTTCAGACTTTTAATTATTTGACAATGCTTAAGTTAAAAAGTTGAACAATTGAAACTCGAATTTAAGAAAATATTTAAGTCTTAGGAAAAAGCGTTGAGCACAAATAAAAATGAAAGTAAACAAAATAGTTGATTGAGGGTTGCACATCACACTGCGCAAATTTGCGCGATAAAATTTCCGCGCAAACTTGCCCTGTTCGTGCAAATAGCTTTCCATTCAAATTTTGACATTTCATTTGCGAGGGTTTTAAGTTGCACAGTTTGCCCAGTTTGCGAGAGTTTTGCGCTTTTAAATGAGTACCCTTATTATGTAATTGGATGTGAAATAGCATATTTTCTAAATTTTTTAAGTGATTAAATCCGGCAAAAATACGTTTTAGAAGCTATCTCACAGATGCTTATATCAAGATATAAAAAGCCCACACAAATATTGCCGCTGATATAATTTATATCTAGCGACCAAAATGACAGCTGGACAGCAATAAATTTTATCCTATGGAGACGGCCAGTAAACGAAATTAGAGGATGACTGAACACCAGCGCATAGCGTGCTGTCTTGCAAATACAGCCACCACAAGCAGCGTTGCCAGGTTGCCGTTTTTAACGTCATTTGGACGTTTTTTTATCCTGTTGACGTTTGGACGTTTTTTTGTGGTAAAAATTACGTTTTTTAACTTCCCAGTAATTTTTCTATGTTAANCTGAACACCAGCGCATAGCGTGCTGTCTTGCAAATACAGCCACCACAAGCAGCGTTGCCAGGTTGCCGTTTTTAACGTCATTTGGACGTTTTTTTATCCTGTTGACGTTTGGACGTTTTTTTGTGGTAAAAATTACGTTTTTTAACTTCCCAGTAATTTTTCTATGTTAATAAATCTTGTAAGTAGAACTGATTTTGAACTATTTTCTTAATAAATCTTTACAAGGTTTGTGCTTCAAAAGATATTTATTCTTTGGACACAGATGACTTAAATATGATGCAAACCAAGCGTACGCGCATTTCTTTTGGATTCTTGGACTGAGTCTCCCGTTTTCAAAGGCTGGTTGTGTAAACACTTGAGGTTACGAGGCTTATTGTAATGTTTGCTATTGCACATTAAAAGCCAAATCAGGAAGAGCCGATCTATTGCAACACGCACGCTCACAAAAGCATAAAAAAAGCTGCGCAGCATAAAAAGTCAGAAAAAAAGAGGGCGACTTTTTTAGGACTTCATTGAAAATGTAATGAACGCAAAAAAGGCTGAAATATTGCTATGCTCCTTCTTAGCAGAACGTAATTTAGCATTTTCGACAACCGACCCCCTAAAAAAAATTATTAAAAATCAACGCGATTATTTAGCGCCTTTGAACTTGCACATTATTGCCCCGAAATTTAATGGGCTATCACTGCATACCAAAAAATATATCTAGATATCTACAAAATCTGAATAAAAAGTTGAAAATCTAGCTGAAACTTTGCCGATTTTTTATAATTTTTGCACAAAGTTTGATATATAATGAGCTTGGTTTTTATGGAAAAATAATGAACAAAAGAGAAACAGCCAAAATCGATCAAAATGTTGATGACTTAATCAGCTGATCACAAGTGTATGTATAAAATGATTTTTATATTAACGATCTCAAACCAGTTTACAATGAATTTTAAATGTGCTTTGTCGAAATGACATTTTAATATACCTTACGTACACATGTACCTGTGTATACAATAAAAGTTTAATAAGAACAAATTTTTGTACATTCATTTGAAAAAGACGTTTTTGGGTAGGAAATGACGTTTTTTCAGACCAAGAGGGACGTTTTTTCACGCTGAAGACCTGGCAACACTGCTTATAACAGCTTATACCAGGGATGCCAACTCATTTTATCTTTCTCCCCGTTGGTCACCGCGAAATTACCCGATTTTCGGTGAAATTCCCCGCACTGGTACAATTCCATCAAAACAAACTGAAATTTTTTTAATTAAATTGCTTGAACTTATTAATGAATGTACGTACAATATTTAAATGTTAAATTTTTTCACAAAATTTGTATAAAAGTATATTTTATTGTATAACATATGTCATATAAGTCAAAGTTTAAAACTTTGGGCAAAGCTCACAAAAAATCAACAAACTAAAAAAAAAATATTCATCAAAATTTTACTGTTTTTACTCGGAATTTTGGAAGCCAATTTAATTCTTGTGGCTAAGAATTACAGTTGATTTTGGATGTTTTTTTTTTGCTGGCGTATTTCGCCCTTTCTTCCTCTCGGCTCATTTGAATTTATATATTATTATTATTTAATATTAGCTAATGAAAATAAGATATCACATATTAATAAATGAATAAATATTTGCATTATTTAATAAATTAATTTAATAAAATTAAAAAACGGCAACTTGTAGCAAATAGTTCATTTAAAATATCGAGCTAGTTCGTTCGATCAAGTCAATGACCTACTGTATTGAACTAACTAGTTCGTGAACTTCCCAGCTGTACTGACCAGGGTTGTTGCGAATATTCCCATTCGCATTCGCAATAATCAATGCGGAGCTTTTGCGAATGTTGTGCAAGTGCACCGATAAAACGTATATCTGGCAAACAAAATAACAATTTTTAGCCACTATTTTTTGGTCAAATGTCATATTTACCAACTTTGATAAAAATGTCTTTAAACATATTATTTCTTAAGATATCTGTGGTCATAAGCAATAACCGTCTAAGTCGACTTAAGAAAGAATTGAGTTATGTATGCTATCCTTTTCTGCAACTACTATTCCATGTGTGTGTGAAACTCCCATCTCGTTACCTAGGCTATTTAAAAAGTTATAGATGAAAATATTTTGGTTTCCCCATAAGGTTAACATTACAATCCAAATCTTTAAAGAGTTTTTTCTCGAATTCGGGTTTTTCGACTTAGGCGATTATTGCTTATGACCACAGATAAATAACCAAGCTATCTATGGGCATTCATACAAGTTCCCACTGACCTTTGACGTACGTCAAAGAGAACATAGTCCTTCTAATGATATTTTTTTTGCCAATATTTTTTGGTCAAATGTCATATTTACCAACTTTGATAAAAATGTCTTTAAACATATTATTTCTTAAGATATCTGTGGTCATAAGCAATAACCGTCTAAGTCGACTTAAGAAAGAATTGAGTTATGTATGCTATCCTTTTCTGCAACTACTATTCCATGTGTGTGTGAAACTCCCATCTCGTTGCCTAGGCTATTTAAAAAGTTATAGATGAAAATATTTTGGTTTCCCCATAAGGTTAACATTACAATCCAAATCTTTAAGGCGTTTTTTCTCGAATTTAGGTTTTTCGACTTAGGCAATTATTGCTTATTACCACAGATATATAACCAAGCTATCAATGGCAGTCGTACCAGTTCCCACTGACCATTGACGTACGTCACAGAGAACATAGTCCTTCTAATAATATTTTTATACCCGAGCGCATTTATGCACAAGGGTATTATAACTTTGTTCACATAACGGTTGTTTGTAACAGGCAAAACGAATCGAGATAGATATAGACAAATGTATACATAAATGATCAGAATGAAAAGAGAAATCGATTAAGCGGTGACTGTCTGTCCGTCCGTCCGTCCGTC
>NW_016157558.1:39054-61454 GCF_001687245.7 Rhagoletis zephyria
CCCCGGCTTATCATGTAGCGGTAGCTTTCGGAAAGGTGGAAAACATATATTTAATACTTGCGCCGGGTATTTAATGTTCGGCTCCGCCCGAACTTAGACTTTCTTACTTGTTTTGTTTGTTCTTTGTGCTTTAAAAACCTGTTTTCTTTTTCTAATATAATTTTTTTGGACTAATTTTAAAAAAACTACTAGACATAAAAGAAGAAAGCGCGTGTTGTAATTTTAAACCAAATTTTCGGGATTTGCTTTTGATGTTACATATCGCAACCTTAGTTCACAAAGGCCCTAAAAAGCAAATTTTTTATTTTAAGGAGAAGCAAAAAACATTACAAAAATCAAGTTATTCATATTCATAAAAAGTGGCATAATTCCGTTGTTTTTGGTACTAACACTCTCAAATTTTTAATGAAGGCGTATTTTAATATATCCTACCAAAATCTGTGAAAAACGCAGTTGCGAAAAAAGTGCTGGTTAGGTACTTTCTTAATTACATATGAAAAAGCATCCGAGATGTTCAAAACGCCATCCGTCCAGTGAAAATGCTTCAATTTACTGCGGGCCTATTTGAATTGAATATTTCCATTATACGCAGGGTATGTATAATGGAAAAATCCCTTTTGTTAACACTTTTCACTTGATTTAAATACGAACATTTTTGAACGGTAATCAAACAAAATATTTTCATTTTTACAACGCCTTTTTTTTCTCAGTGTAACTTTTTAACTACATCGAGATATTGGGTTAGGTGGCAGTTGTTAATAAATTTATTCTGTTTTATATTACTGATGTGATAAAGTAACTAAAATATATTACAATAATACTACGTTTCTAAATATATGTTTTTAAGATGTTTGCTATATATTTGTACACTGTTTAATTCATTATAATGTTGAACGATTTTTTCAACACGGCGGCAGCTCAGCGTAGAATTGTGAATACTATCGGCGCAACTATCTCTATTTATTGCAATTTTATTTGTTTACATTTATCAGCTGTTCATTTGGCATCATATTCAACAGTTGCCAACAGTTTCGTAGCAGATGAGCTAAACAGCTACGTCATATGAACGCGCCCATCGACATCATCAGTAACAAAAACCGCAAAGTCTGTTCTGCCTTTTCCAAGTTGGATAAGGAAGCAAAGCGAATGGGTCTGGTGGTAAACGAGGACAAGACGAAGTATCTCCTGTCATCAAACAAACAAAATTTGTATCGATAACTTAAAGTTGTGGCACACAATGGCTACAGGCGTCGCCTGTGTGCATTTCTTCATATATGTATGTATGTATGTGCCATTTTTACTGTTATATATTTTTTCTCTACTCGTTTATTCCATGGGGTATTCATGCCATGTGGAAGGAACATGAAGGAAAAGTGCAAACAAAATTTCTGAACAACGTTTCTAAACAATGTTTCCTCATGTTTATTTGCACCAAAGTGCACCCAGCAGCCGCGGGTTTTTGGTAAAAATTAAACGGCAGTCTCAGGTTCCTTTTGATGGTATAAATATTTGCATTTTAATCACTTTTAATTATTTAAATGTTTAAAATCGCCAGCCTGAGAAAACTGAGGAATTACTTTTCTATATACAATCCAGACTTTTAGAACAACTTGGCTTCATCAATTCCCCAGCCGACTGCCGAACAGTGTAACTCAATTAATTAATAATTATTACATTATTTCCGTGTACTTAATATTTCTGAAAATATATTGTTCTTAAAAAGCCTTAAAAAGAAGTAATTTGAACTTTGTGGTACTTTCATCTCCTTTTCGGCACTATTTTTGCATACCATTAGGCATAATTTGAAATTTTGAAATTCCAATCTTGGCTGATATATACATACATCATGATTCAATAATTAAAAGTTAGATAAACTGACAGTTGTCTCTATCGAACCGCTCTCTTAGCAGTGGTATCGTGTTACTTCTTTCGAATTTACTTGACAAAGTATAGCTTTCATGTGAAATAGAATTAAACGTTTTTGTACAATATGTATATTTGTATATGCATATAAAGCCCATTTAACTGATGCAATTTTTTTTTTTTTTTTAATTCGATTTTTACATAAAACTCATAGTAGTTTTATTTTAGTTTTGAGCTCTTTTGCAATTTGTATACCGCTAAATAGCATATAAATTACGTAATTCATGTAGATATCTTAATATTTCTTTAAATATTTCGTTTAAAATACCAAATTTCCTGCAAATACATTAAAATTTACAAAAGGAATTTCACTCCTAAGTTCCTTCTTTGCGTACTTTTCCACTACCATTTTCGCAACTAGGGATTTCATTCTTTCTTTTAACGTTTAATTATTGAATCATGTACATAGATTAGATGATACGAGACACAGCACCCAGCCAATCTGAGTATCCCAAGATTTTGTGCTCAAATTTGCAGCACTAACACACCATGGGAGCTAAGCCTAGTGCATTTCGCCAAAGGTCTGAAAAGACTCTTATGTATAGGCTCAATATTCAAATGCCTAATCCACCAACCGATAATTTTATATATTAATTAACGATAATTTGTCATCAGTCTGGAATAAAAAAATTATAAAGCAGAAGGATAAAATAGTATGGTGTTATTAATTCAAAAGTAAAAAATTGTATTTCATTGACGAAGGGGGCGGGATCAATCCCCTCAAATCACCGCCCCCTGGCTACGTCACTGTGTCAAACCAACATTTTTCTTCAGATAATATATTTTTGACCTTCCGTGAAGAGCTTACGAATGCTCTTATTAAAATTCTTAGTATAAAATTTGTCAACTTAAGTGGCATATAATTTATTTTATAGGGAAATTTCTGTTTAATTATTTTACTGGGCAAATTGCCTTTACAAAAATACCAAAACGTTCACATTGAAGACAACGAATTTTTAAATTTTCGCCCCCTTAGGCAGCACTGTGGAACGGTAGAATTTTCTCTTTTGTATAAATTTAAATATTTTCGTCCAAGCGACGATAACATTCTTGTTCTTATTTTCTAATTTGCAGCTGTATCCAGCGTTGCCGTTTCGCTTAGATTCAAGAAAAATGTATACATTTTTTTCCTGACTGTTTATACGTTAAATTTTTCTTCGGTTTGCATAATTTTTTCTACAATTCCTGTCAAACGAAAGCAAAAACAAAAAATTAATTTTCATGAACTACTATGTGGTAGTTTAAATCTACACTGCAGTCTTTTATGATCTCGTGAACTAAAAGAACATAAAGAACTTTTTTCCCGACTGCTTGACATCTGAAACATAAAGAAGTTTGATTTCCCTTTTTAATGTGCCTTTTTGAGCGCCTAGTGGGAAGAATCACAGTATACAGTCATCCAGATAGGCAAAACAAAAAATGGAAATATGCTTATTTGACAATTTGTTTGAACGTATTGGTTGATATTTTTTCACAGTTGTCGTTTTCGTTGAAATCCAATTGAAATATTACCTTATAGTGAAAAATATTTTCAAGTCACATAAAACAAAATAACGAGAAAAACAAATTCCAAGGAAATCAGACGTAAGGCGCAAGCGATTATGACCGGATGCAGTTCCTGCATAAGTCATACCGTATTCCGAACACAACTTTAAGTGAATAATGGTGGGCTGACTCTGGAAAATGGCCCCATCATAGGTAGGTAGAACTCAATAATTTTCAAATACACTATCTTATAGTGGAGACGTCCATAGCTTTTATGAAATACGTACACAAAATTATACCTCGACGCTCGAACAAATGCACGAAATTTTTAAGCATTTGATCAGCCGCTTACTCAATTTTGAAATGCATGAGTTAATGCAAATAAAGACGGTTTGTGCAGATAAGCGAGTCCGTTTGTCAACCGTATAAAATGTATGTGAGTCATTCCATCACAAATCACCCAGGCCGAGGGAAAGTGAATTTAAGTTTGCGATAAAACTCACAGGGATTGTTCCCTGAACAATTTAAGAAGTGACGTATTTTTTTCTTTTTGCTCAGAAATTCGAATTTTTCGAATAAGGAATTTTTTCATTTTGAGTACGAACCAGGGATGATAAATGAGTTTTTTAATTTTGTACCAAATGGCCAAAAAAGTGTACTAAATAAGCCGAAAAAGTACCAACATTTAAAAGACCATACATACATAGTTACATATATGTTTTTAGATTAGATACAATTTTCTGTATTAAAAGCTATGATATAAAACATGGCGTGTCGAAGGTGGAAAACATAAGTGCAAATAAATTGTTTTAAAAGGCCATCAAAACGCTAAGCTTCCAATACAAATGAATATACATATCAAGTTAATCAACAAAAGCATACAAGTATGTTTATTAAGTGTTAGTAATACAAAAATTTTCGAAAAAAAACGTTGCATTTAACGGAATGGAAGTTTCACAAAAACATTTTGCAAAATATTTACTCTTATAGAAATAAACAAGTTAATAGCAGTGTTCTTGTACCTAAAATCTTGCAAAGTGGGGAAAATCGAGAGCGCGTATGGCACTGAGATTTGCCAATTTCTGATGGAAAAAATTTTACTTTTAATCCTCAGAATTTTTGCTGCTGGATAATTTTGTGTGGAGAATACAAAAACATTCCTACCAAATTTAACTATCCGCAAGTCAGAAGTTGCACGTTTTTACTGGTTTGCGTTGTCTTCCCCTCAATTTTACTCGCTATGATTCTTTTATGCTCTCGCTGCTAGTACTTACTGGAAAAGTTTATGAATAGACCTATTATGACAGCAACTGTTTTTTGATTTAAGCAAGAGTTTCGTTTTTAATAAAGACCACGTATTTAATTAAATAAAGTAGAAAAAGATGACTAAAATTTATGCACAAAAATTCAAATCTCCAAGTAAACAGAGTGTGGTATTTCGACATAATTGTGGTGCAGTACCGTATTTCGACAAAAATGTATCAAAAATGTTAATGTCGTACCAATGTACTTTTGACTTCCAAAATGTACCAAAAAAGTACAATTGTACCATCAATTTCATCACTGGTACGAACGCTTCTTCTTTCCTCTCTTAATAGCAACTTTTGCTAAAATCGCTTATAACTGCCGCTAAAAAGCAAGGATTTTAACGGTTTTGTTTTAAATTGCAGATATTGATCTACTGAATTGATATAGTGAACTAAACATTAGTAATTGTTTATTAATAATTAATTATTGTTAATAAACAAAAAAAAATGTTTTTTCAAATTGCCAAATTTTTTCTCAAACTCTTTTGTCTATTAAGTACGAGTATCAATACGCTAAAATTCGTCGTTTTCGAGTTATGATTTTTTCCTGAAAATGCATTTACATGATGCTAGCAGATTTTCGTGCATGTTGAGGGCACAACAATTGTTGCCCATCATGATAAAGTTGCTTGCTGGAAATTTTTCGAGGTTGCCCGATCAGAGCCAAAAGTTTTTCCCAATTGGGGCTCAATTAGGAAGAAGGTCAAAATAACACGCGATTTGCTAAATCCACCGAAGATTTCCCCGACCAGTGACAATAAATGAATTGCTATAAAGTCATATCAATTTGAATTAGATAAAAAATGAAAGATTAATTAAAATACACCCAACTGCTATAAATAAAAGTGGGATACAGTGGGAAAAAATAAAATAAAGCAGTGACAAATAAATTTTGTGACCGATATATATATATATATACCAATTCATTTATCGTCTTCGAATATTTTTTCTTCAACTTTGCCATGACAATACTGGAATTATAATTTAAAATTACATCAATGTACTTCAACAATTTTTATTGAGCTCGAGGCCGTTATTTTTAATGAAAATTTATTGTGGAAAAGCAACAATAATTTGAAAAAATGGTAGAAGTTATAGCTATTTCGGAAATCACCACATTTCCTCATCAGACTTCTTTCAGTAGGATTCGAACCGACGATCACCACTGACTCAGCCAGTTAGTTGCCTACGCACTGTGCTAAGTTTGTCTTTTTCTTGTTGCTTATTTTCCACTATTTCACTTTGCTAAGCCAACTACAATCAAGCGCAGCTATTCCGCTGCAATTCACTTGATCATGTGGTTGTTGGTTTTGTTGGTTTTTGTTAATATTTCTATTATTAGAATGTTTAACTTTTTAGGTGTGCTCGTCCTTAAGTTATTTGTTTTTGTTATTTTTATGGCCTTTATAACAATTATATTCAACAATTTTTATGAGCTCGAGGCCGTTTTCAGTGAAAACTTATTGTGGAAAAGCAACAATAATTTGAAAAAATGGTAGAAGTGATAGCTATTTCGGAAATCACCACATTTCCTCATCAGACTTCTTTCAGTAGGATTCGAACCGACGATCCCACTGACTCAGCCAGTTGCCTATGCACCGTGCTAAGTACGCCTTGTAAATTATCGTTTGCTTTTTTCCACTATTTTCATTTTTGTTATGCCAACACAATCAAGCGCAGCTATTCCGCTGCAATTCACTTGATCATGTGGTTGTTGGTATTGTTGGTTTTTGCTAATAATTCTATCACTTCTACACAACCCAATAAATTTTCATTAAAAAAAACGGCCTCGAGCTCAATAAAAATGGTTGAATATAATTGTTATAAGGCCAAAAAATAACAAAAAATCAATGTAATTCTTTAAATTGAACTTCATTCTACCAAGAGCGATTGATTTCTAGTTTTAGTGTTTTTTATTTCTAGTTTTATTATAGGATTGATTTCCAATGTTTTATTTGTATTTCTGCAAGTTTTCTTACTAGTACTTTTTTCAATATAAGAGATGACAAATTCATCAGTTGCAAAAGAATGAATGATATATTCACTTACACTGGAGCCTCGTTTGGAACTCAGTTGGATTAAGTGATTCTCGTTAATTTGAACACGATATAGGTTTATGTCGGCCGCTGTGGTGTAGCGCATCGCAAAAAATATAGAAAAAAGGTTTTTTCTTAACAGCGGTCGTCCCTCGGCAGGCAATGGCAAACCTCCGAGTGTATTTCTGTCATGAAAAACAGCTTCTCATAAAAATACAATCGCCATTCGGAGTCGGCGTAAATCTGTAGGTCCCTCAATTTTTAAATAGCCTAAAATATTCAGCGTTGAAAATTAGGGGGGAAGGGAGGTATATTCATGCACAACTTATATCGATTTTATTCAATTTAGGACAAAAACTTCGTTGTTTTTTTTTCATTTGTTCTCTGACTTTTACAAAACATATTTTTTTTCTTATTTTAATATAATTATCTTTATTCAAAAATTCAACTTAAAAGATAAAAACATATTAAATGTAAATGAAAAAAAACAAACAATTTCTAATGTTTCACTACGTATTTTTTTTTTTAAATTATGTTGGTAATACTGTTTATCGAATTATTATATGACAAATGACATGTGTGACAGCATGCGTTTTCATTTTCATATAGTGTTTAATATGTGAAATAAAAAAAAATAAAAATACAAAAAAGTACAAAATATTTTCAACCCTGAACATTTTCGGCTATTTAAAAATTTAAATTGCATTATGCCCAAATTTCGTGGCTTTTCGCAACAATATTGTCGATTTTATGAAAAAAGGCGTTGAAATCCAAAAAAAAGTACGGAAGCGCCCTCTGGCGGCCCTCAAAAAAAAAATTTAGGCCAGAAATGGATTCCTCGACCCCAAAAACCCCCAGATACACATTTGGCTAGTTTTCAATACAGCTGTTTCAACAGGTGAGCAACTTTTTGAAAAAAAAACTGGATAGAAAAAATCGCTGGCTCGAAATTCATTTTAGACCTATGGTTTCTTGGGCAAAAATGCTTGAAATTACCCAAATAATCATAATCGCGATGTGCCTTTGTTAATTTTTTTGGGCCTCTACAAATCGACCCGCCCTATTGCAAGTAAACACAGGGTGCCTCTAATGAAATTAAAAAATTGTTGCTGCAATGCCCTTCGAAATTCTCTGCTGGGCTATGCGTTACAGCTTCGTAAATTTTACCCCTACCGAAACCCAAAATGTATACACATCAATAATTATTTTTTAATAAACAATTACTGATGTTTAGTACACTTGATCGATTCAATAGATCAATATCTGCAATTTAAAAAAAGTGTTAAAACCCTTGCTTTTTTGTGGCAGTTATGAGCGATTTCATCAAAAGTTGCTATTCAGGAAGAAGAGGAAAAAAGAAGCGTTCGTGCTCAAAAAAAAAATCATTATTCGAAAAATTCGAATGAGCAAAAAAACATGTCTCCTTAAATTGTTCAAGGAACAATCCCTGTGAGTTTTATCGCAAACTTAAATTCACTTTCCCTCGGCCTGGGTGATTTGAGATGGAATGACCCATGTACATATATACACATGTATATATCAAAATATTCAGAATGACGAGATGAATTGGTTTAGCCGTGTCTGTTAGTAAAAACGCTAACTCGAACAAAATTTAGATATTTTAATGAAAGTTGGTGCCGAAATTGCTTTTCGTATAATTTATGTTAGTATTATTTTGGAGACATCTGCCAATAACCACGTCCACCTCCCATGTAGTAAGTAACAATATTTTTGTGTTATTATTCTTTTTTTATGAATTTTGTAGTTTAAATTTACATTTCAAATATATTGTCGCTCGTATGCCAGGAACTTGAATGTGTAAAAATGAAAATTATAGGAAATCAAGTTTGAAAACGTTTTATTACGAGTCCTTAACTCTAAATTTATGCAATTGAAATTGTAAAATATGTGGTTTCCGTTTACGCATGATATTCAGGGTTTTGGTATAACATAGACCACCCAAAGTTAATCAAGTCAACCTAATAACTCAATACTCATAAATTTGCACATTCATGCTTATGGCATAAGGGTGACGATATCAACAAACATTTGTGGGTACTTTTGCACCAGTCGTTGCCTATGGGTTAATGACAAAAAAATCCTATACATGCACAATATTTCATGTATAAATCATGATAAAAACATAACAAGGTAAAACCATTGAGAGGCAGTCTGACGTTTCCAACAATATAATTTTAAAATCAAAACTCAAACTCACACACACATTCTCATTTTCAATCTCAAACAACAACAATTGTGAACAATCTAATTTTTTTTTCAATTTTATATGATTTTAAAATGTTGGCAAACGTTAGAAAAAAATCATAGCCGACGAAATGAGAGAATGAATTTACCTTGTAATGTTTTTATCATGGTATAAATTTTCAAATAAGCATATTGCCAATGGCTGGTTTACTGTATACTGTGGGAAAGATCTTTTTGTGTCAAAAAATTGTTGGCAAACATATGCTCGCTTACGATTGTCATTAGGGTTCGAAATTTCAGACTTTGGTATCGATACTGAGTACTCATTCTGGCATCGGGATCATGGTATCGATACTCTAAAATTATCAGGGAAAAAGTTTCGATACTACTCGGGATCGGACTCATTGAAATGCGTTGGTTGGGATACTAAAATTATTTTATTCTTCAATCGTATATCTAGTTATTTCCTGAAATTAAAACAATAGAAATTTAAAATATTTGATTGTTATTTCATTGCAGAACTTACTTTCACGTTAGACGTAATTTTAACGATAAATGTACATACATACATACATATACATATATACTTCCACGAATTTCAAATTTTATTAAGAATTTTTGTAAACTTTTTGGGTATGCATTTTTGTAGCCTATATAATTTTAGTATAATAACGTGCAAGTTTGAATTAAAAGTGAACGGTACTAAAGTTGAATAGGTTACAAAACTGCATAGCCAAAAGTTTTCTAAAAATTCTGCATTTTCGTGAACTCTGCGTAAAGTTTTATGGCCTTATTCATAAAAAATAAAATAGGTTTATAAACTGAAAAATGTTACAAAATGTCATTTTATTAAGCTCTTTAAACCTACTTTATTCTTTATGAATAAGGCCATTAAACTTTAACTTATTTGGTTTATGTTATGCAACAGACTACACGAAATTTCAGTTTATTTTATGTGATGGACAAAATTGAATGATAGCAATCCTTATAAGCAAAGAAAATTGGTACTACGAGTACTTTGTAAAATCACTAAATGAGGTATCGAGTGTTTAAGTACTCATTTTTATACCCTCAGTATCGATGCTTACTCAATGTGGATAGTATCGTTCAAACCCTAATTGTCATTGTGCCATGATTTTGCTTCCATTTTTGTAAACATGCTAAAATATTTACGATTGCTATTAATTTAGCTTCGATTTTTTTATGGTTTCCCTACGAGCGGAAGAAGTGAAATTTAATAGAGGAAATTCCAGAAAGAAAGAAATGTGCGATATACATACATGTACATATTTCCTAATATAGCATTTTCAGTTTAAATGAAACTTGTTTCAAACTAAATGAAACCATTTTCAAACAAAGCGAAAATTTTTCAAATTAAATCAAACCTTTTTCAGGGCAAGCGAAACAATTTTCAAATTAAATGAAACCTTTTTCAAATTCAATGAAACCTTTTTCAGGTTCAATGAAACTTTATTCAAATTGAACGAACCTCCTTTTTAAGAATGTTTCATTTAATTTGAAAAAAGTTGTATTTAATTTGAATAAAGTTTCATTGAATGTGAAAAAGGTTTCATTTAATTTGAAAAAGGTTTCGCTGTATCTGAAAAACGTTTCATTTAATTTGAAAACGGTTTCACTTAATTTGAAAATAGTTTCATTTAAACTTCAAATGCTATGTACAAAAACAAATTTATTTAAAATTTTTTGAACGAGCTTAAATTTTTTATTTTTGTATAACCATCTGCTAAGTTTAATTATTACTTGCGGCTGAGAAAACATGCATATCTTCAATATTTACTAGGAGATTGTGGTAACTAAATAAGATAAGAAAGGTTTTATTTCAATATTATAAATATTTCTGAAAAAACTGCATCAATGGTAGTCGCTCCTTTGCTTGTTGGATCATTTCTACCATTAACTATTTCCATTGAAAATTTTTCTTTAAACAATTTTGTCAGTTCATTAGATTTGGCTGGCGGAAAGTTGAAGTTATAATCTCCTGCGAGAATTACAGGTCGATCATACAGTCTACTTATTTTTATCTTCACCTTTATCATTATCTTCCTCTTCATCTTCATCTTCATCTTCATCTTCATCTTCATCTTCATCTTCATCTTCATCTTCATCTTCATCTTCATCATCTTCATCTTCATTTTCATCTTCATCTTCATCTTTATCTTTATCTTCATCTTCATCTTCATCATGGCGTCATCACAGAATAATGTATTCTATAAAGGCTTTAAAAGATTTAATATGTTAAATGAAGATACCAAAAAAAAATATACACTTATTTAAAAGTAAATGTATCGAATTTGTGAGAAAATAGTTTAGACAGCTTAAAATAATGTTATGGTAAATAGTATCACTGTAATTACAAGTAATCAAATTATTACTAAATAAATCAATCAATCAATCAATCTTCATGTTCATGTTCATCTTCATCTTTTCTTTGTTTTTATCTTTGTTTTTGTGTTTGTTTATATTATTGTCTTTGAATTAGTCTTTCCCCGCCCAATTGGCGTTTAACGCGGCCATTCGTTTTCTGTACCCGCCATATACTACCGTGGCATTCAATTTTTATTGAAAGCATTTCAGAGCTGTAATAATAGATTCGCTTTAACAATTTGAGATTAACTTTTTAAACAGGTGGCCACCCTTTTCAAGCACCGCAAAAATATTTTAATTATTGCGTTTCAAAAACTCTTTCTTTTCACGCTTACTGTATAGTATTTTATGCATAAGACTTCTGTATGATTGAACTAAGTTCGACTTTGCAAACAGGTGGCAAACCTCCTACATGTAGTACAAATACAGTTTATTCAAAACCATTTCTTTTGATTTGATACCCATATACCTCATTTATTTTAATAAATAATTTGAATTTGATTTTCGTATATATGGCAACCCTCTAAAAAAATAAAATCATATTACACATCTACAGGTCAAGCCCTTTCATTTGACACCTCATGTTTTGAAATCGAACGAACGATAAAGATTTTATGACTCGGTGTTAAATATATAATGCAAAGATCTCCGGAAGTGATTATTTCGATTAGATTTTCTAACATTTGGCAACCCATTTCATGGAACTAAGGTTATGTGGCACACCCGAAGGACAAGCCTTTTAATTTGACACCTCATTTTTGAAAATCGAACGAACGATACAGATTTTATGACTTGGTGTTAAATATTTAACGCAAACATCCGCGGCAGAGAAATTTTGAATGCGATTTTCTTACATGTGCCAACCCCTTTCATGGAACTAAGGCTAAGGCCAAAGGACAAGCCCTTTAATTTGACACCACGTTTTTTACTATCGGAGGAACGATACAGATTTTATGATATGGTGTTGAATATAGATGTAACTCAAAATTTACGTTTTTGGGGATTTTATTATGCAATTAATAAGCTTGATAAGTATGTATAATATGTACAGTCTAACAGATAACCAAAGTTCCCAAATATGAAGAAGATATGTGTCTCTAAATTTGTCTTTTTGTATACTAACTGTATGAATAAATAAAACTTCTATTGCGTTTTCCCACAAAATTTAAATTTTGAAATACTTCGTAATAGTATTAAACGTGCGATGTATATGTGCAATGTAGTGTACAGACGTAGTGTGTGTATATATGTAATATGAGTAAAACTCAATAGTATAATGCATTGCAGCAATCCAGAATTAACTTAAAATTAAGTTAATTACGAGGGTCAAATGAGCTGACATTAGGAGAAGTCAATGATGTGTTATACTTAGTAACGAGGTATTATGCTTAAACAAATTGACAAACGGTGCCACAAGATTCCATTTAATTCGAAAGTCGCTATCTTTAAATTTTTGAGATGTTGGTACATACATACATACATACATGCATACATACATACATACATACATACAGTGCCGAACAGAAGTATTGGCACAGTGAATTTTTCGCAATATATGCAAAGTTCTTTATTCTAATTTATTTTCGATAAGTTTTTATAAAAATATTGTTCATTCTACACCAGAAAACATAATAATAAAATCTCTAAACTTTGTGCAAGACTCAGGAAAATTCATTAAATTTGCACACTAATTTGCAACTTTTTATTCAGATTTTTAGAAAAATTCTAGGTATGCAGTTTTATAGCCCATTCAAATTTAGTATAACAAAGTGCAAGTTTGAAATCGCTAGAAAATGGCATTGATTTTTGGTAATTTTATTTCACACAAGTTGTTCCATACTAAGTAATTCGATAATAATTTTTTGTATGGAGAAAATGAGCAACACCTTCCACTAAAATAACTTTAAACTAGCACTTTGTTATACTAAATTTGAATGGGCTAAAAAACTGCATACTTTGAATTATTTAAAAAAATCTGAATAAAAAGTTGCAAATAGTGTGCAAATTTAAAGAATTTTACTGAGTTTTACACAAAGTTTAGAGATTTTATTATTACGTTTTCTGGTGTAAAATGAACTATATTTTTATAAAAAATTGTCGAAAATAAATTAGAATAAAAAACTTTGCATAAATGGCGAAAAAATTCACTGTGCCAATACTTTTGTTCGTCACTGTACATACTAGGAATGTTAATCCCGGGATCCCGGACTTTTTAAGGTCTCGAAAATCCCGGGACTCTTGGCAAGTAATCACGGGATTTTCGGGATTTGTAGTTTGCACTGATGGCAATAATAGAAACTCCTTTTCTTGACCATTATTGGCTATATTTCTTTTTTTATTTAATAATTAATATTTTTTTTTATAAATGTTTAGCTCATTATACATGTAACATCGCCAGATAGTAAATTTTAAACACAAATATCAATATATTCGCGAAGCCCTGGTCCAAATATAGTAAAAACGCGTTTTTAGTTTTTCACTCTGACGTTTGAAATACATTGAAAATTTTGTTTGTTAAGGTCAAATCTAGCACGTTAGGTAAAAATTTTAGCTAAAAAGCAGGGTGCGGAAAATTTTCTTCGCATTGAGAGAAATGGACAGAATGAGAAATATAGAGACAGTATAATATTAATTGCAAGATTTCAAAAAACTAAAAAGTAGAAAATAAAATTATAGTTAAAAAACTAAAAACACGCTTCTATTACAACAAGAACTAAAAAGTATAAAATAATTTATAGATATAGCGATTCCGTTTAAGAAGAATAGGAAGTTCCCTAACTTAATTTAATTTAACTTTTTTAAATTAGCTAAAAATGGGATTAAAGTGATTGGCCCGTAGTCATAGTCAAAATAAAGTCCACTGTAAAGTTAATTGCATACATTTTTAAGGCAGTGTCACTCGATTGGTACATTTGTACAGATTTGTACATTTTTATATTGGGCTATTGGTAAAAAAATGCGACAGTTTTGCTGTAGTCAAAAATTGGTACAATACAGCGATGTTCTATTGAAAAATTTCAACAAATTAATTTTCGTGATTGGGATAAAGAAAAATATTTTGGGTGTTCACACAATTGGGTTACGACTTGCACCAAATTTTGTAAAATACCCATTGGTCTGACACTGCCTTTAATATATTTTACATATTTATTTAAGAAATGAGGCTGTATCTATAAGACTTTTGAGTCTTTTATAATACATCAGCAGTTTGTAAAATTCAATTTTTGTACAAAGTAAATATATATCAAATATCAACAAAAAATATTAATATTTGTATTTTTAATTCAAATTAAAGTTAAGACTTAAAATTTAAGGCCAGATATAATAAAAGGTCAGGCATATAGATATAAATACGAACATACAAAATTTAGTTTAATAGAAGAAGTGACAGAGACAGAGAAATGATAACAGTTTAATCGCAACCACATTCATTGTGCAGATTTAAAGTAATTATGCAATACCTTTTTGAAGTTACTCCGATTCATCACTGCTTTTACGGATTCAGGAACTGAGTTCCAGAGCCTTACAGCAGTAACGAAAATTGTATTTATACGGATGTTTTTAAAGAATGAACTATAAAAAACTAACCAAACTTAAATAAAAGCAAACATAATATTTTAAAACTTGTGAAAATTTGGTGCGGCTATAATTTGTTCGACTACTGTACATAAGTTGACTATGATTACTCGGCCATGCCATCATAGTAGCACAATGCCACTAAGCGCATTTTAAAATTTTCAGGCAATAGCCTCATGCGATTATCGCTTATAGTTTTTGTTGTTTGTGTGAAATATTTTATTTCTATCAGTATTTATCTTTTAATCAAAATATGTTGAAATAAAAGTATAAAAAATATGTTGAATTAAAAAAAATAGTTCTTGGAAATAAACCTTTAGAATATGTAAATAAAATAACAAACCTGAGATTTGTCATTAATTCGAGCTTAAGTTGCAAGGACCATATAAATTCTGTTGTTTCCAAAACTTATGGTGCGCTAAGAAACTTACATCAAACTGCGGAATTTACTCCAGTAGGCACAAGACGACAGTTAGCAATTCAACTAATAGTTCTTATTATTACCTACTCCGAGCTGGTTTATAATAAGCTAGACTCTGCATCGGCTCATAAGATCAGTGTAGTATTTAATCATGTAACTCGGTATGTGTACGGCTTAAAAAAGTTTGATCACATATCGAAATGGAGGACAAGTCTGCTAGGATGTGAACTCCAGGACTACTTAAAGGCAAGAAGCTGTATTTTTCTGTTCCGGCTTATCTCTACAAAGACGCCCTCCTACCTCTACGAAAAATTACTATTCCCGAAGTCTGAGCGCTCAAAGGATCTTATTGTACCCAACTATAACTTTATAACATCGACTAGGCTATTTTTCATCGGTGCGATTAGAACTTGGAATTCTATTCCAATCATAACAAGAGGCAGTTTAAACAAAAGTAATTAAAAAAAAAAAAATCATATATTCTCATTTCTCCAATTAGCTGGAGCGACCATCAACATTAGTTTAAGTCTTTATATTTCATATCTTATATTAATTTGGTAATAGTTTATGTGTTATTAATTTCAACTAATGCAAATTTTTGTTGTGCTAAAAAAGAAGAAAATTCTCATTGTACTAATGGTTCTTGTTTAATAATAATAATAATAATAATAATCATAATAATAATAATAATAATAATAATAATAATAATAATAATGATAATGATAATGGTAAGGGCTAAGCTCGGTAAGGGCTAAGCTCAGGACCTTACCGGGGTCACACAGGGCGGATCAGATGCCGCCTCCCAAAAAGCATCCCAGGATTGAGACCAGTTAGATCCTGTTCATGGCATACTGGAGCATGTATACGATTAGTCTGATATTGGGCTGGCGAGAGCAGTATTCCGCCACTTTAGTATGTGAGGGTGACACCTCACAGAAATGGCTGGTGGGCTAATGCTGCAATCGCCTCCGTCTCGTTAAAACCCTGGCAGGTCTTCAAGTACGTTCAATACACGTCGCCATTTAGTTGGCCGCACAGGTCCAGTTGAGATTTACTCCTGGTTTTGCGCTGTCTTGGCTCTGAACACAATATCCCATAAGGACTTGTGTCAACCCTCGCGATGGCCTGCTCCTTTGAGAGAAGGGAACTTCGGGACACTTAAAAGCGACTGTGCTACGTGTGGAGATAGCGGCTTGAAGCGGAGACCCAATTGACTGAAAATGATTAAAACAAAACCAATAAACGAAACGAACGTCGATGATACGGAGGAAGAATGCAGCGCATTCAGGAAGAGCAGTAGAGTCGTGCGCTCCCCGCCACAAACTCCTCTGCAGGCAAATTCCGGCACCACGAGCACGGAGAAAGCCGCCGGCGTGGCGCAGAAGGCTACACCTTGCCAAACGGCAACTCCCGGCAGCCGGGATAGTCGTCTTCAAACGCCGGCTGCTGCAAACAGCGACAAGCATGTCACCGCAAGCTTGGGAACTTGCGAAGGCAATGAAGATGAGCAATTGGCCCAGATTCGGCTCGTCCTGAAGAAGATGCAGAGCGCTGTGTCTAAGCAAAAGAATGTGTCCATGGACATAAAAACAGGTATGGCCCAAATCGAGGAGAGCTTAAATATATTAAGCTACCTCCGAGAGCAGCGCCGGAAGGGGCCTACCCTTTCCGAGCTGCGGAAGGCTGGCCCTGGCTCGCAAAAGAGAGGTCGAACTCGATCCGACTCCCCTACAGGCGAGCCGGAAAAGAAGAAAAATACTACTGCTAATAATAATAATAGTAGTAAAAACATTATTATTAATAATCCTAATAATAATGGCAATAATAACAACAATGCACAGAAAACCGTACCAGACAATCAATGGAAAACGGTTGGAAAAAGTAGAAAGCCCAAGCCAGGGCCAGCGCCAGGTGAACCCTTGGTCAATAAGGGCGAGGCGACCAGCCGCAAAAAAAAGAAGAGGGTGAGAAAAAAGAAGAGTCTCGCCAAATTAATAATTAAGCCAGCTGAAGGCAAAACCTATGCAGAGGTGCTGGGAACGATACGCGGTAAGCTCCAACCCGAGAAGACGGAGACCGTAATTCGATCTGTTCGGAAAACCCGCGAAGGCGGCGTGCTCATCGAAATGGAGCGCTGTGGCAACCACACAGCATTTAAGGAAAATGTGTGCACTGCCATTGGCCAGCTTGGAGACGCCCGTATTCTCACTAGACGTTTACGTCTAGAAGTTCTGGGCATGGACTGCCTAACCACGGCCCCAGAAGTGGAGAACGCTATACGCGGGGAGTTAGGAGACAAGATGAATGGCCAACTTCGCGTCTCTCTCCTCGCTGTAAACTCGCGAGAACAAAGAATGGCCGTGGTGGAAATCGATGAACTGCCAGGCCGGACTCTTATTGAAAAGGGGAAGCTGCGAGTAGGTTGGATTATCTGCCGCGTCCGAGAGCGCGCGGATGTCCAAAGGTGTTTCCGCTGTCTGGGGTATGGCCACAAAAAGGCGGCATGCAAAGGCCCAGACAGAAGCAGTTCATGCTGGAAATGTGGTCAGCAGGGCCACATAGCCTCTGCGTGTAAAGAAAGCCCAAGCTGCTACCTGTGCTCGGCAGGAGATGGACAGAAAAATTCCCATCACCTGCCCGGGTCGGGAGCGTGCAAGGCCTTCAGGGATGCCCTTGCTGAGGCTAAGACAAAGCTTGGGAGAATATGATTAAATTTATACAAGGCAATATGAACAGGAGTAGGGTAGCTGATGACCTGCTGGACCAATTGGTTCTTGAACAAAGAGCAGACGCTGTCATCATCAGTGAACCCTATAGAACAAAAGAAACCTGGCATGTTGACCAATCAGGCTCGGCCGCGATATGGATTGCTAACCCCAACCATCGCGCAGAGAGCAGCGGGGTAGGACGCTGCTACGTCTGGGTTAAAATGGCGCAAATCACTGTGGTGAGCTGCTACCTGTCTCCAAACGACACAGTCCCTGTCTTCAGGGGAAAGCTCGAAGACCTTGAAGACGAATTGCGCGATATAACCGGCCACATAATTGTTGCTGGAGATTTCAACGCAAGAGGCGTGGAATGGGGTATGCCCCAAACAAACACCAGGGGAAGACTGGTCCTTGAAATGGCAGCCCGCATTGGCCTGACCATCCTCAACACCGGAACGACCCCTACATATCGAAGGCCGGGTTTTGGATACTCTATCCCCGACATAACCCTGGTCTCAGAAAGCCTTCTCCGAAGGGCTGACGGATGGAGAGTGATGGAAGACCTGAGTGGTAGCGACCACAACTACATCACCTTCCAAGTCACTGACATCACGCGAGGGCAAACACGTAGTATCCCTCGCAGGAAACCAGGATGGAACCCGTCTAGGGTCGATGTTCGCAAGTTCGATACGTCACTCCTAGCAGATTCCCAAGGCATTTCACCCACAACGGGAGAGATCCACAACAGGGAGTCTTGTACTAAGCTGGTCGAAGAAACTATGCGCTGCATTCACCGGGCATGCAAAGCCTCAATGCCACAGAGGAGAGCATGGTCAGGTAAAAAGCAGGTATACTGGTGGAATGACCGAATTGCTGAGCTGCGAAGGGCCTGCCATAGAATGCGGAGACTCGCAACGCGCGCTCGTGGTAGACCCGAGGCGCTGACCAGAGCAGCAGCCTACAAAAGCGCAAAGAAAGCACTTGGGGCCGAGATACAGAAGAGCAAACGGAACTGCTGGAAAGCGCTATGCGACGAAGTGGATCGCGATCCCTGGGGCCAGGGATACAAAATAGTGATGAAAAAGTTCCATACATCATCACAGGCGATGGATGAGGCCCGAGTTAAGAATATAGTGGATGCGCTATTTCCCACACACCCACTAAGAGCCGACACAGTGTTCGTCGAGGAGCAAGCCGAGGCACCACTGTTTTCGACAGACGAGCTGAAGCTAGCCCTGCGAAGCATGAAAGCCGGCAAGGCTCCAGGCCCAGATGGCATACCAGCGGAGGCAATCAGGTTAGCAGCGGAAACGAGCCCTGATCTTCTGCTTAACATGTACAACAGCTGCCTTAGGGCCCGGGTTTTCCCAAGCCAATGGAAGAAGGCGAGACTGGTGCTTATACCCAAGGGCAAAGGGGACCCAAACTCTCCTTCATCCTTCCGGCCACTCTGCATGCTAGACACAGCAGGCAAAATGATGGAGAGTCTGCTCAAAATACGCTTGACGTCAGCCATAGAAAGCGAGGGAGGCCTTTCACCCCGACAACATGGCTTCAGGAAGGGACACTCAACTATAGGAGCAATTGGCGAAGTAGTCGAGGCGGTACATAAGGCCGAAGAAGCCTGCCACCAGGCGCGGCCAATAGTGCTGCTAGTCACACTGGACGTCAAGAACGCCTTCAACTCGGCAAGATGGGACGATATGCTGGAGGCCTTGGAACGGTCATTCAAGGTTCCAACATACTTGCTAGATATGATCCGGGACTACCTCAGAGACCGTTGGCTTTTGTACGACACAACACAAGGTCAGAGAAAGAGACGTATAACCGGCGGAGCGGCACAGGGGTCTGTACTTGGCCCGGACCTCTGGAACGCCACGTATGACAGTCTGTTGCGCACGGAAATGCCGGAGAGCGCCTTCCTTGTCGCCTTCGCGGACGACGTGGCAGCCGTCATAACAGCAAGAAATGTCCAGCTAGCACAGCTCAAGCTAAACCAGGTCATGCGCAACGTCAGTGGATGGATGAGCGATCACGGTCTGCAATTGGCTACAGCCAAAACGGAGATCGTGCTCCTCACCAGGAAACGGATCCCAACAATTATAAATATAATGGTCGGACCTCAACCCGTGACGACTTCTAGGTCTACAAAATACCTAGGGGTGAAGCTTGACAGCAAACTCACATTCTGGGAACACATCCATGGAGTATGTGAAAAAGCTGCGCAGAGCACGGCGGCTCTAAGCCGGCTGATGGCAAACGTGGGCGGCCCGAAGCCATGCCGCAGGAAGCTTCTGATGACAGCGGTCCAATCGGTGCTCCTGTACGGGGCAGAAATATGGGCTGACGCATTGAAAGTCAAAAAATACCGGATTCAAATGTCTTCGGTACAGCGCAGAGGGGCACTACGCATTGCTTCTGCATACCGTACAGTGTCCGCGGACGCGGTTCTAGTTATTTCTGGCAACAAGCCAATTGAGCTACTTGCTTACGAGCGAAAAGAGATTTACAATCTCAGTGCCGAGATAGGTCGAGCAGCTGCCGCGGCAAGGGCGCGCGAGCAACTGATCCAGCAGTGGCAACAAAACTGGAACGCGAGCACAAAAGGTCGATGGACGCACTCCCTGATAGCCGACCTTCAAACATGGCTGAACAGACCACATGGGGAAGTCGATTTCTACCTGACGCAATTCCTCACCGGTCATGTTACATCCGAGAATATCTTCATAGAATGGCGAAGGGTGGACTCACCGTTCTGTCACTACTGTGGAAACGTCGAAGATAACGTGTACCACACATTCTTCACCTGCGNTGGAAGAAAGACACGGAGACATAACTCCGAACAACATAGTTGGGGTAATGATCTCCAGCGCAGAAAAGTGGGAAGCAGTTGCGAGATACGTGAAATTCGTACTCCGCTGCAAACAAGAGGACGGTTGTCTACTGAGGACACCCGAATTAAACGCCCCTACAAAAGAGCAGCCCCAAGGCTCTAGCAGCGCGCTCCTGCATCTGAAGACATGCAGAACTGCGGTGCCAGATGCGGGATTCTTGCGCGGGCGGTGGGTTTGGGTTTTAAGGGGTAGCCTAACACGCTTCGGTGGGAGTCCCAAACTCGGGGAAGGTAGTATAGAGACTAGCGCCCCCGGCCAGTGCATAAAGCATTTCCCTCTCCAAAAAAAAAAACAAAAAAAAAACAATAATAATACATACATACATATGTTGTAAACTTGACTTTTAAATAATAAACGCGAGTTAAGGTTGTAGGCACGTCCGTGCGCTTCTCCAGTATATCTATTTCTATTCGTTCTTGTTTTTAGTACCTTCTCTTAGCTCTAACTCGCTACTTGTTTATAGTGTTGCCATCCTTATGTTTTTTTTTGTACTACAACTTATTCTACTTTGCCGGTAGGCGGAAGCCCTGACATATAATTTTAGAGGCGATCATCTGATTAGCTAATCTGTACACTCGTTGCTAGTGCAGGGCGCTGCCATACTTGTTTTATGTTAGTTACGTATTTTCGTAGATTACAGCTTCGGCCAACCTGACAGCTACAATCGGTGACAGGTAATAAGGTCAATGGAAATAAGGTCAATTGACTTTATTTCCCACCCTGGTGCGAAATAAAGTCAATTGACATTATTACCTTTTCAAAAGCGAAATAAAGTCAACAAAAATTTGGAAATAAAGTCATTGACGCTATTTCCTCATTCAAATGGAAATAGCGTCAACAATGCTTAAAGTATGTCGATTCATAGAAAAAAATGTTGTTCTTACAATAAACATTGCCCCGTAAGTGTTGTTTTTTAATAGATGAAAAAGGTTATTGCCAAATCCTCAGTGTTGTGATATTAATCCACACACAATCATGAACTACCACCATTTGATTTTATTAAAAAAAATTTAATTACGAATGTGTAAAAACACGATGCGAAAAACGAATCGCCTGTGCACAGCTGGAATACGAGAAATATTTGAAGAAAGAGTGTAGAAATGATCCATAACTTGCAAAACATGTTTCGTTTCCACAAAAATAAAGCGAACACTATTAAATTGAAGAAACAGTCCATGTCCAAAATCCCCGGAGGAACACTGAAAGAATTCTGTGTTATATTAGCATATTTTGAACGAACTCGGAATGTCTAACTTTTCTATAAGGAAACAATTATAGAAAAATAATTTTCTTTCACTATATTCATGCCCCCGCCAGTAATTTGTGACGACATCATTTAAAAGCAGCTAAGGAGAATGACGACACTATTTATTAGATGGCACATTCAACGAGCCAATGTGCCAAAATGCGGGTATAAACAATTATTGATTATTTAATATCGGAACCGAGATCATATAAGT
>NW_016157558.1:61554-68791 GCF_001687245.7 Rhagoletis zephyria
CGTTTAGTTTTTCGCATCGTGTTTTTACATATCCGTAATTTAAATTTTTATAATAAAATCAAATGGTGGTAGTTCATGATTGGCAATCATCATCATTCATCTATTAAAAAACAACACTTACGGGGCAATGTTTATTGTAAGAACAACATTTTTTTCTATGAATCGACAAACTTTAAGCATTGTTGACGCTATTTCCATTTGAATGAGGAAATAGCGTCAATGACTTTATATCCAAATTTTTGTTGACTTTATTTCGCTTTTGAAAAGGTAATAATGTCAATTGACTTTATTTCGCTTTATTGCGATCCGTTTTTTTTTCTTTTTTAAAATTAAGCAATATTTAAAACTTAAATGCTAAATAAGAAAATAATCATGTATGTAGTACACCCAGTGGTGCAACCATATTCTATTCGCAGGTATTCAATGTTAGTAGAGATCTAATATTGATTTCCTTTTAAGTCGCTGGAATGACATTGTATGAAAAGTGAGTGTAGAAATAAGAGGATTTGGGTGATCATGAATTTTTGTCGGTGCGCCAAAAAGTGCTTTTTAATTTCGGAAGCAACAGTAGGGATTTTAAAGTCACGGTGTATTTGGTTGTTTGTGACATAGAGCGGAGCGTTCACAATCATTCTAAGAGTTTTTGATTGGAATCTTTGGAGTATTTCTATATTGAAGGTTGCTGCAGAGCCCTATACATGTATTCCGTATGTCCATACTGGTTTTAAAACACATGAATAGAGTAAGAGCTTACTTTTGAGTGAGACTTGAGACTTCGGGTTCAGTAACCATTATAAATTTCTGAGCTTAATTCCCATTGTTTTGCGTTTAGTGAAAATATGAGGTTTCTACGTAAGCTTGCTGGTTTTACGTGCGGGCCGGCAGGTTTTACGTTTAAGGGAGAACGTAAGCTGGACAGACTTTGTTTCATTTGTCTTAATTCGCCGATCTTTCGGCCATTGTGTTATTTTGTTTAGGCCATTTTGGAGCCATTGCTCCTTGGGATGCTGGTAAATAATATGTGTATAACAGGTAAAGGATGGGACCCATCACACTGCCTTGAGGTACACCAGCTGAACTCTCGTAGAGCTCAGACTGCTCCTCGCCTTGCTTAACAAAGAAAAATCGATTTTTGAGATANATTTGTCTTAATTCGCCGATCTTTCGGCCATTGTGTTATTTTGTTTAGGCCATTTTGGAGCCATTGCTCCTTGGGATGCTGGTAAATAATATGTGTATAACAGGTAAAGGATGGGACCCATCACACTGCCTTGAGGTACACCAGCTGAACTCTCGTAGAGCTCAGACTGCTCCTCGCCTTGCTTAACAAAGAAAAATCGATTTTTGAGATAGGACTCGATAAAGATATAAAAGTTTATCGGGAGGGTACTCTTTATTTTGTAAAATAAGCCGTCAGGCCATACTCGATCGAAAGCTTGAGATATATCGAGGAATGTAGCTGTACAATACTTTTTGTGTTCGAATGCAGTGTGAATGCAGTTTACAAGCCTGTGAACTTGTTCGATTGTGCTGTGTTTTTTCCTCAAACGGAATTGGTGATTAATCTTTCTTTGTTCTATTACCATTTTGAGAAAAAGAGTCTCTAATCTTGTTTTGTCTTCGGGATGTCTAGTCTGCGGCCACTTCTTTCTAGCCTGGCGTTTTTTGTCAGTTTTTCTTTTACAAGAGAAAAGATTCTTGTACACTGTGATTTGCTTAGAATGGGTGTTTATGCCCCAGCAGCTTGTTGGATTCAGTTATTGAAGTGTTCAACAGCTGCAATGATATCTTCGCTAGATTTCAGTGAGTGTTTCAAATTTAATTTTGAAGATGTTAGGCTTTGGAAGAGATTCCAGTCAGTCTGTTGTTGTGAAGGGAACATTAAGAATTTAAGTCCACAAGATTATTGCTTGAGTGACCATTACGGGAGAATGGTCAGAGGATAAATCAAAACAGGGATTATATATTATTTCATTATCTGCAATACCTTTAAAGACGCACAAGTCTATTAAGTCTCGAATTTGTTTGGTATCGGTTGGCGAATTGGCGAAAGATTTAATCTTGCCATAGCCGCAAAGAGTTGTCGGCCTTTAGGAGTGATTATTCCCATGGTGGGTGTTTTGCGTTGTAGTCTCCTCCAGCTAAAAATCTGCTTCTTAGAATTTTGAAGAATTTAACATAACTTCTGACTTGATCGAATGCTTGGGTGGGCTATATACTGCTGAGATTATTATTTGGCCTTTCAAGTCCTCGACAACTATATTAGTAGCTTGGATAGCTCCTGTGCAGTATGAGTTGATATTAAAGTGTTTTTTATTAATTGTTTTTATTACCCAACAAGCATTTCAGTAAACGTTTTTAAAAATAACTTAAATTAAGTTTGCTATAATAAGCGTTAAATAAGCATTTTTAATTTTAAGCTTTTAAGTTTTTTCAAATAAACCTTTAATAAGTTTTGAGAGCGAATGTTTATAAATAACTTAAACTTATAAATGAAATGTAAATGCCAACGACATGAAGTAATAAATATAAAATTTTTTCAATCGTAAGTGACGTGTTTACGTTTTTTAAAATATATTATTAAAAGAAAAAATTAAATAAAACCGATGTGGTAAAAAAAAAGTCCAATCCAGGACCCGCTGCGCTAATCGGTGGAGCATTCGAGTCTTAAAATGATGAGTTCCCCTTATCCTTTCTTAGTTTAACATTCAATTAAAAATGTATTAAATTTTTTTCAGAAAAGTTCATCAATGAGAATGGCGGCGATGAAGCGGAATATATAGCTGCATCGATGTCGCTTTTCCAATTTGCCAATAACCGCAAGTAATTGAAAGCACGCAACAAGATGTAATAATTAACTTTTTATGCTTAATTTGTATGTGTTATTGTGAATTTGTATGCTAAAATGTCGATTCCCTATTTATATTTTCGCGACTGTAGATGAGTCCGCCGAAAATTCGCATTTCGTTTAGTTTCTAGATGTTAAGCAATCTATGTATGAGTTTTTAATGAAATATCTTTAAATAAAGGGTTATAAAAATGTTTATAAAAAGCTTTTTTTTGAAAATTTTTAGTAAGTTTATATTCATACGCATATAAAAAACTTTTTTTGAACCTTTATTATAAGTTTACACTTTTACGCTTATAAAAAGCTTTCTTTTGAACATTTATTACAAGTTTATATTTTTACGCTTATAACCAATGTTCCTTTTCGATTATATTACGCTTACTTTCAAGCGTTTTATACACAAAAAATCAACGTTTTGTAAGCTTAATGTTTATAATTGAAAACTTTAAAAAAATTTTCTTTAAGTTTATTTTGCTTGTTGGGTAACATAGCTGAGCCAGCATGTGCATGTGTGTGTGTAATTCAGTATTTGAAAATAGCTCTTTTCGGAGAAACGGATTTCGGATATTAGGAGAATGTCTATATTATGAGACCCGAGTAGCGTTTTAACCTCGAGTACGTGTTTTGATCAGGGTTCGTATTTGCACACACATGCTCTGCTCACACACACGCCAGAAACACATTCAACTTGCATTCACTGCTCATACACACGTGTGTGCATATGTGGAAAACAAACTCTGCTCACAGAAAAGTGTGTGCTGTTTGTTATTAAGCTCATGCACATGTGTATGAGCCGATTTTTGTGCAAATTTCAGCCCATGCACATGCACATAATATATTTTTAAAAGAATTTGTTTATTAAACGTTATTTTTTGAAAGAGAATTCAATAAAAAGTGAGATGTTGTTTGTTTTTTATATGACAGAAAACATATTAAAAAATTATTTTAAGATTTGAGTTAGAATTCGAAGTGTATAAGTTTCTCCACGCAAAGCACACACATGTGCATGTGCTTTATATTAATAAAAATAAAGTACACACATGTGCCCGTGCTTTTTACCAAACGGCACACACATGTGATGTGAGCAAGTTTTTAATTTTTTATATGCACAGCACACGTGTGCGAGCGTAAAATGTTAGGATGTGCAGCGCATGTGTGTGCAAATACGAACCCTGGTTTTGATAGGCCACTAGCATTCCACAGGAGAATATTCATGGGATTGTAGGGATGCCGGATTTCGTCGCAAGGGTGACGAGAAGTTTCATCATAGTTGTGACTTGTTGCATAGCTTGCTTCAGAAAAGTTATCATTTCTCGCATTTCGCTTCGAATCTTTCAATCAATAAATATTTTTTTTTTAGTTCTTATTTTAATAAAAGCGCGTTGTTGGTCTTTTTTAACTGTAATTTTATTACGCATTAGGCTTATTTTTTTACACACTTTTCCTTTTTTTTAATAAAAGGACGAACCTTGAAGCTATAATTGGAGGTCTAATATTCTTTAGCAATGAGTGTTGTTGATGTTTCGATTTCATTGCAAAAGAATATTAGACCTCCAATGATAGCTTCAAGATTCGTCCTCTTATTAAACAAGAAAAAAGAAAGGTGTGTAAAAAAATAAACCTAATGAGTAATAAAATTATAGTAAAAAAAACGTCAACACGCTTTTGTTGCAATAAGAACTAAAGAGAAAAAAATATTTATTCATTTAAAGATTCGTTAAATAAGGATATGAAGTGGTGACAGGTAATAAGATCAACGGAAGTAAGGTCAATTGACTTTATTTCCCATCCTGGTGCGAAATAAAGTCAATTGACATTATTACCTTTTTAAAAACGAAATAAAATCCATTGACATTATTTCTCTTTCAAACATTAAATTTGCTTAGCTTCACGGCGGCCCGCGTCAGCGCGCCACACCGCGCGACCGGCGCCACACACCACGTCACGCTACGCTAGTTTTTGTGCAAATTGCAGATAGAGGGTATTAATGAATTCAAGCCCTCGATATTTCACTTTTTTATATTTGTTAGTTATTGGAAGCAGGGATACCAACTTACTCAAACCGTGTCATTTGTCCCCATTTTAGTTCAAATTTAGGTCAATTGACATTATTACCTTTTCAAAAGCGAAATAAAGTCAACAAAAATTTGGAAATAAAGTCATTGACGCTATTTCCTCATTCAAATGGAAATAGCGTCAACAATGCTTAAAGTATGTCGATTCATAGAAAAAAATGTTGTTCTTACAATAAACATTGCCCCGTAAGTGTTGTTTTATAGATGAAAAAGGTTATTGCCAAATCTTCAGTGTTGTGATATTAATCCACACACAATCATTTTATTAAAAAAAATTAAATTACGAATATGTAAAAACACGATGCGATGCGATGCCTGCGCACAGTTGGAATACGAGAAATATTTGAAGAAAGAGTGTAGAAATGATCCATAACTTGCAAAAAATGTTTCGTTTCCACAAAAATAAAGCGAACACTATTAAATTGAAGAAACAGTCCATGTCCAAAAACCCCGGAGGAACACTGAAAAAATTCTGTGTTTTAAAATAGCATAGTTTGAAGAATTCGGAATGTCTAAGGTGGAAAAGAAACCAACTTTTCTATAAGGAAACAATTATAGAAAAAGAATTTTCTTACACTGTATTTATGTCTCGGCCAGCAATTTGTGACGACATCATTTAAAACCAGCTAAGGAGAATTACGACACTATTTATTAGATGGCACATTCTACGAGCCAATGTGCCAAAATGCGGGTATAAACAATTATTGATTATTTAATATCGGAACCGAGATCATATAAGTTAATTGATTGGTTTTCATACACTTTTGAAACACAAATTATATGCTTTTTTACTGCAGACAAGTTGATGCCCCAAAACACAGCAGAAATCTTCGAATCAGGGCTACCAACTACCCTTAGTTATGAGGTGCCATATTGAGGAAAAAAAGTGCCAAAATGTGCCAAATAGAAAAATAAAAGTGCCAAAAAGGGTGTCATTCCTTTCAATCATTCACATTTAGCAATAAAATAAAGCTACATTTCCCAAACAAAAGTGCAATGATAAAATAAGATAAACCAGTTGAATAGCCTTTATTAATTAGAAAATTTTAGTTGAGAAAAAGAAGTGCACGCAAAGGATTTCAATGTTATTTTGAAATGTTGTTTTTTTTACAAAAGTGCCATTTTGGCACTTTGTCCCAAATTGAAAAATTAATTGCCATTTGAAGTAAAATAGGGACAAATGGCACGGTTTGAGCCAAGTTGGCATCCCTGCTTCCAACATCTTACAAATATAAAAATGTGAAATATCGAGGGCTTGAATTCATTTATACCCTCTATCTGCAATTTGCACAAAAACTAATTTGTGACGTAGCGTGACGTGGTGAGCGCGCCGGTCGTGCGCGGCGCGCACGGTGTGGCGCGCTGACGCGGGCCGCCGCGAAGCTAAACAAATTGAATGTTTGAAAGGGAAGTAATGGCAATGGATTTTATTTCGTTTTTAAAAAGGTAATAATGTCAATTGACTTTATTTCGCACCAGGGTGGGAAATAAAGTCAATTGGCCTTATTTCCGTTGATCATATTACCTGTCACCGTCTATGCTTCTATTTGTATGAAAACAAGTCAATAAAATATAGGTTTAGTACTCCACTCTACTTACTAAACTAAATTTATATTTGACTATTAGTTAAGATTGTCTTTTCAAATGGAACCATTTAGTTTACACATATGAGTATTTCCATACGTCAAATACGTGACAGGCGTTCGTTTCAATGAGATACAAACAAGGAAACACATTTGTTATACCCGAGCGCGCTTGTGCACAAGGGTATTATAACTTTGTTCACATAACGGTTGTTTGTAACAGGCAAAACGAATCGAGATAGATATAGACAAATGTATACATAAATGATCAGAATGAAAAGAGAAATCGATTAAGCGGTGACTGTCCGTCCGTCCGTCCGTCCGTCCGTCTGTGCACACGATAACTCGAGTAAAAATTAAAGTATCTTAACGAAACTTGGTACGTGTACTTCTTTCGGACCTGGGACGGATGGTATTGAAAATGGGCAAAATCGGACAATAACCACGCCTACCTCCCATATAACGGTAATTTTCAGAAATACGAAAACTGCGATATTTTAGTAACTACTGAAGATTACTCACTCAAACTTGTCATTTACAATAGTTTTAAAACGAAAAATAAGAATATTATAAGTTTTTGAAAAATGGGCGTAGCCACGCCCACTTATGGTTACATGTGTATATCTTGGCAACCGCTGCCCCGATTTATTCCAAATTTGGCACAGCTTTGGTCTTGGTACAGCATACCAAATGGCCGAAAATTTTTAAAATCGGACAATAACCACGCCCAC
>NW_016157558.1:68816-101925 GCF_001687245.7 Rhagoletis zephyria
TATCTCGGTAACCGTTCTACCAATTTGTACCAAACTCGGTATGGTTATTATGCTTGCCACATAAAAGCAAAACGTTCAAGATTATTGAAATCGGGCTAAAATTGCGGCTTTTTATATAACGGTAAATTTTAGAAATGCTGGAAACTTCAATATTTCGAAATTTAAGGACGCTAATTTACTCAAAATTGATACACCCCGGCTTACCATGTAGCGGTAGCTTTCGGAAAGGTGAAAAACATATATTTAATACTTGCGCCGGGTATTTAATGTTCGGCTCCGCCCGAACTTAGACTTTCTCACTTGTTTTCTTTTAATTTTTTAAATCCTTGTGTGTGTGTCACACAAATGGAAGATGATTTTTTCTTCTCTTAAAAAATCGCAAAACTACGAATTGTGGATGGCTCTTTTCATGAAGCTTGTTTTAACATGATTTGGAGTAATTCTAGTTGTTTTTAGAGTTGTTTTTTAATCAATTAAAATTGTTTCAGTTTTTTTCACAACCCCAACGTAGAAATGTTACGTGAAGTGACATAAATTTCAATCGTTATATTTTTGTTAATATTCTTTTTAAATGAATTTTCAACTCAAACGAGACACACATTTTATGTCGAATATATGTATTTTATAATTTCAGCTACATACGTCAAATTCGAACCAAACCGGACCATAAATACGGTTTTTCAAAATATTTTTTTCGGTAGACCTTCCGATGGAAACACTAATACATATGCAAGTATTAATAAGGATTAAATAACCACATTAAAATTTTGAAATAAAATTTTCGAGGGATCTTTTTATATGCCGCGCTGTGTTGAGAGACGAACACCTGAGCTCTTTGACGTCCAACAATCTGCTTAGGTTTATTCGATTAAAAGGGGCATGAAAACAATGCACGTCATTTAGTCTGAGTGCTATTTCCTGCCCGCGTTGTTTTATGCCTGGTTACGACAAACAAACAAACAAACAAACAAAAACGTCGAGTAATGTTTACTTACATAAAATATTTACTGTATGTGTTGAGACTACATTCTCTGTTAGCTGCATATTCAGACCGTGACAAATTACAACCAACGATTTTTTATTGGGCTCAACCGTGGTGGTTAAGTTAGATACAGTAATCCATCCACCTGAAAGTATATTACAAAGTTTCGAATTAATCTCCAAACAGTCGAAAGAACTGTGGTAATCTTACCTTCTGGACTGACGTTTGTCTTTGATGTCGCATTCCGGATTTGACGGCCACCAACCATCCATTTAATTTCCGCTGGAGGATTAGATGGAGCAGTAGAACACGTTAAGGGTACCACGTCGCCGACACGTGCCTCAGTTGGCCCCGAGATGGAGACATGTGTTGGGGCAACTTTTGGTTATTCGTATTTTTTGAACATGAGAATATTACAGGTACAGACATAAAAGTAAAAAAGAAATACCAAAATTGTTTATCAAAAAAATCGTGGTAGTTATATAGGGTTATTATTTTATATAAGGGTGTCATAATTACATCAATATTTTTTGCGTGGATACTGTATAAAACTTATTACTCTGGCAGTAATACATTGGAAAGGTATAGAAAATCACGTTTCTTGCACCGTCCAATATGTGATACCAACATAAGAAGGCACGCTCCTGATGTTCACACTCGCTACAATTATAACGTGTTGTCTCTTCTTATAGATGACGTTCTTTGGTATGCCGAAACGATTTGTATTTTTTTATTTCAAGGTAGTTTTTAGGATAAACACCCGGTTTGAATTTTTGTTTGCAGTTTTTAAATTATTTTAATTAATTTGCATTTTCCAGCACATAGAACAGATTTTATTTTGCATTTATTTATTTTTTTGTGAAATATTTTTGTGATCAAAGATATACTACGATTTATTTGCCATAATTTTTGCATACCTTTCTGATTGGCCCAAAATACAGGTAGTTTTATACTTGGATTACACATGTACGTTAGGGCGGATCAATTAGTATGGGAGATTTTTGACTATGCGAGGAAAGCATGCCAGCATTTTACGTGTAAATCTAAGAAAATTTTCTGAAGGAATCATGGATCTAAAATGTGCCAAAGTGCAAAAATAGGTATTTTTTACTTAGCATTTTGCTGTAGTGTCGCAAAGAAGTGCTTAAACTTTTTTATAAAAACATGTTTTCCGTTTTTTCTTTATCGTACGAGGAATAAGATTCTGGACCTCTACATTTTAGGTTTTAATTATACAGGCTTCAAACGCAAATATCAAGCTGCTGAGGCGTGTGAGGGGGACACGATCGTAAAAGGGAGAGAAAGTTCCGTTACGTATTTATGAGCTAATGCAGCGATTTTCATATTATGGGTATGGTAGTTTCCCTTTAATGTTATTTTTTATTTTTTTTTATGGGAATAAGGTCTTTTAAACCCTTACTAAAAGCAGATTATTTTGCAAAGTGCAAAAACGTAGCATTTTTTTGGTTCAACAGATAAAAGGTCATACATTGATTTATGGAATGAAAAAAAATGATTTTTAGGTTTACTCCATTAATGTTTAGTATCTAATATTTTTATGTTCAACAAAATAGATTTAAAATTAAGAATTAGATTTTTTACAAATTATTTATTATTGTACAAAAATTGGGACCGGAGCCTTAATAATGGATAAATTACCTTTCCAAGAATACCCTCTACGTTTATACTTAGGATAAGCAAATATTTGATTTTTGCCCTCGCACAGCACTGTTTTAGGTCAGCTGATCTTTTTTTTATATTTCTCCCCTTATAGGAATTAGGGAAGTAGCTCTGGCACCTGGGAACGGGTGCGTATAACTGTAGTGACCCTTCTCTACAGGTGCAAATTACGCGTTTAAAAATCATTGTAAGATAAATAACACAGTGCAACACTCAAAAAGTGATGAGAATGAGACCAATTGCATTCATTAAAAGAGGTCAAAATATGAATAAATACCAAAGCATTTGTTAAAGTTGGTTCCCGTTTCCATTTTATATCTGTCTGAAGTTGTGAATTTAAGGTTCAAAAATAAACAAGGACAATGATTTTTTTTGGTTTCGCTCACAAATTTCATACCTACATACACATATGCACGTATACCTACATATACAATAAAAGTCTTTCAGTTGAACATTGAGCTGTGTCGAAAACTCCTTAAACCCCATTCCCTTCCCGCTCCGTTAACTTTGGAAAATGTGTTTTTAATTATACGTTCTCATTATTTAGTAGCTTATTTCGTCAACTTAAAATTGAGATACAAAAATAAATGGTACCCAAATTTTTCAAATTCTTTGAAACTTTTTCATAACTTGACCAGCTTATTCAAATTCTGTTGGTCCCATCACCTCCATATTTATAAAATTCGGTACACAGTGTAATTTTTGTTGTAATTTTGCAACACGAATTTCTAATTGCCAGGTAGTTTTGCAACCTAAATAGTAATATAACAAAAAATTATCAGTTATTTTAGTATAGATCAAATTTTAATATGATATATTTCTATAATTAAATAATATTAGACAATTTTTATTGAACTTGAGCCCTTTTTATTTGAAAAATTGTTGTGGAAAAAAGCGCAATAGTTTACAAATGGTAGAAGTTTTAGCTGCTAATTCGGAGAACACCTCCTCTTATCAGACTCCTTCACTGGGATTAGACACAGTGACCTCATCTTACAAAACCTGTGATGTACCCACTGTGCTATAAGATGTTGTTGCTTTTTCCACATTTTTCATATGCCAACCCAACCACTATTTAGACTTGATCATGTGGTTATTGTGGTTGCTGTTTTTTAGTTATATTCTATTTTTAGAAATTTAACTTGAAGGCGTGCTCGTTCTTTGGTTTTTTTTTCCTAATAAATCAAATTCATAAATTTTTATCGAGCTTGAGGCCGTTTCAAATCAACGATCTTTGGCTTCAGCAGGATGGTGGGCAATGCCACTCAACCCGTGCCACAATCCAGATTTTGTGTGCCCAGGTAATCGTGTTATCAGCCGTATTGGCGATGTCAATTGGCCACCTCTGTAGCTTCTTTCTGTAACTCTTATCTACCGATTATTTCTCTACTGGTAGAGAATATACGTCATTCTCTACTAATCATTAGCAGTAGAGAACAAGGCAGCGAATTCATATATCAATTCGCCTTGGTAGAGAATTGTTACAGAAACGAGCCAGGGTTGCCGATTTGGGCTTTGCCTACCAAAATTGTTAGGTTTTTTCCCGTTGGTAGTATGGTAGGACGCTTAACATTTTGGTAAGTTTCTTTGTTAATAAACCAGAAAGCATCTCTGGCTTGTAGCAATGTGTCACTTTGAGTAGGCTTGCCAAATTTTGACAATATCAGTTTTACCCTCATTCTGTTTCATGGCTCATCCAACTCATCAACTGTTTGCTTTCAAATACCATTCAAAAAACTGGTTGCTTACTGGTATAGGCAGAATTTTACCAATTACCTTCGGATATTCTACGAACTCCGTATACGCTATAAAATGCACCGCGTATCTAAAGGGATATCAAGTGATTATTGATGGATGTAAAGGCAGGTTTATAAATCGGGTATTTTTCTTTGAAATTCAGTTGCAAATCGATAATATTTTCAACAATTACGAGGTTGATAACATATTTTAAATGGCACCGGAAGAGCGATTCAAAAAAAAATAAAACCACTTATTGGTAGTAATACTTCCAGTAAATTGGAGAATCTTAAAGTTTCTAACCGCATCTCGAAGAAATTAATGTCAAACCCGCAGCGCGCAGATTTTGTCCCAAAGCCGGAGGCCCTCAGATCTGGCCGTTTGGCACCTTGGCACCTTTTCACCTTTAGATAGCGATATATATATGTACTTCATTATATATGTATGCACTCTACGATGGAATTTTATTTTCCGCTACGAGTTTTCACGTCATTTACTCCGAAGGCTTTATTAGAACTATAAACGATGTAAATGTTTTGCCATTTATTCGGTTTTTCGCAATGTACTCGAAATTTTGAGGGTTTAAAAGTCAAACGGTCCTCACATTCGGATTCAGCGGGTCGAAATACATGTCGGTAGGTGGGTCTGGTTAAAAGCACACGCGCAAATTTTTTGTGCTATATGTATACAATAGCCATCATTACGATCTTTTTGTGTACTGGAAATCTCGTTTTGAGTATAAAAACAAGCAAAAATAAATGTATTTAATGCTGTCAAACGCCATTTTCTTGATTAAAAGAAATGGTAGGAAAGAAGCCATTTTGGTAGGTTTTTGAACCAGCTCTTGGTAGGAAAGAAAGTTTTTTAGTGGTAACCCTGAAATGAGCTACTGAGCTGCGATTTGACGCTATTCGACTTTTTTGTGGTGTGCAGCGAACGACCGACATTATGCGATAAATCCATGAACGATTCAGGCCCTTAAGGCGTATACCAAGCAAGCCATTCGAGAGATGGACCCAGAAACCGTTACCAAGATCTTGAAAAACTGGGTTAACAGAATGTGCTATTGCTCATTGGTTTCATTAAATAAAAACACTATATGGCCCATTTTTTGTGAAGGCCATCAGATCTCCACCGTTATTTCGAATTTCCAATGAGAATTTTCACATTTAATTTTTTTACGAGTTTTTGGAATATTTAGAGATGTATCAGCAGGGGGTCCACCGAAACCAGTACTTTTTGAAAGGGGTCTACGAGAAAAAAAGTTTGGGAACCTCTCGTTTAGGTTCACAACTTAAAACGCCAAGTGGCTCTGGAGTCGAGTTATTAAAAATCGTTATTAAAAAACGTGAAGGGAAATATTTCTGCGAAAAAAATGCCTCACCAGGTGGCTCTGGAGTCGAGTTATTACTAAAAATCGTATTTATGGTCCGGGTAGGGGCAATACTATTGAAAAAAGAGCCCCAAGGTGGCACTGGAGTCGAATTATTGCTAAATAACTCTGAAATAAGTCTATTGGGGTATTCACAATGGCGTCGTAAGTGTCGTATGGTTGTGTGTCGTAAACTTTACACGCCTAGTGATAGAACGATACGAGTACCGAGTACAGAATATCGATACTTTTCATGAGTACTGAGTAGTATCGAAGACTCGATACTTTTTGACAGGTACTGAGTAAATATCGCGAATACCAAAAAGTATCGACGTTTTAAAAACTTATTTAGGTAAAATTTTTATTTTTTTCAATAACATTGAAAATTGCTTAAAAATTACCCCATAGGCATAACGTTCATATACTTCAATACTGTCATAACTCAAAAAACCGAAAAATTAATATATATTTTGTTCTGGTAAGCTACTGGTAATCGCTTTGAAATTTATATACAACATAGAACAAGAGGTACCAGTCATGTGGACATTTGGCTCGGTTAAAACATCTTAAATAATTGGAAAACAAATCTCTTGCCATACTTTCGATAACACTGGCCCATACAAAAAAAGTGGTCTCTGCTTTTAACCAGACCCACATATCGACATGTATTGAGGTCCATTTGACTCGTACACCTCCTAAATTTGGAGTTAATTGCGAAAATTGTGAAAATAAAATGGCAAAAACGAGTCAAACGGACCTCAGATTTGGATTCAGTGGGTCGAAATATGTGGCGGCAAGTGGGTCTGGTTAAAAGCACAAAACATTTTTTTTTTTTTTTGCCGGTGTAAGGAATAGGTTAGGAGGGTGGTCTTCGGCTCGATAACTTGGCAATTCTCCAGAATAACGGAGCCTTCGTTTTCCAATGTATTCTACCTTGGTTTTAAATTCGAAATCCAGCCCGCTTTCGAAGAAAATGTTTGTGAAAGGGAGCTTATCTTTTCTTTAGACAATGGCTTTAGTTGCTGTTAAAAGCTTCAAATAAGCCTTTTGCTATAAGCATTTATTTTACGCTTTTAATCTTATTGCAAGTTCTTTTCAATAACCCCGTTCAATTTACAAAAAGAAAGAGGTCATATGTATATGCAAACAAAGCAATCTGATTTTTGTTAACTTTTCGCGTTTGCCCTAAAAATCCTTGGAAGTACGAGTATTATCGATATTTTTCTGCAAATATGAGTACTGGCATCGATTCTTTTTTAGAGTATTATAAATGAGCACAGGTATCGATACTTTTCTAAAAAGTTCTATCACTATACACGCCTAAAAATATATTTAGGGGGTTCGCAAAGTACCATTAAAGTCATATTATGAATTTTTTCAGTGTTAAAAAATAGTTGGTTGTCGTTTTAAATTCTCTAAACATTTATTTAAGCGTTTAAAGCTTACGACATACAACAATACGGAACTTACGACACCGTTGTGAATCCCTCATATGTATATTGTATTTCTATGAAGCAATGATGTTCTCTCATTTTGAAATTGCCACCACCTTTTCTCTACAGATTCAAGGACAATTCACCATCGAGCCGGATCATTGTTTCCGCAAGACGGCAATGGAGAATATGCTTTCTGACGATCACAAAACCAAATGTGAACGGGAATTGTGGTGAAAACTTTGAACCATATATTTGAATAAAGAAAGAAATTTTGGGCGGGACGAAGTTTGCCGGGTCTTCTAGTATGTACATATTTAGGCTGTGGATTAGCATCACAACTGCTCTAACTTTTAGTATCAAGCCATGAGGTGCAACTCCCCTAATTCTACTTGCTCCTGTGGATATTCAGAAACGACTGTAGATATCGACACTATTTCTACTCCGGACAATATATTAACCATTTCTTTATTAACTATCGTACAGTGCTTATTTGTGGACGCGAAATTGATCGATCCTTCAAGTGGTTTTGATTAATTACACCAGGCTGAGGTTCAAATATCCAATCGGTTAAATCTCGCAAAATAATCTCTTGCGGCACTAATCGTAATTTTTGAGTCTAGGGAGAGTTCTCGGCAGTGATGGAAAAGTAGGCACAATAGTGCAATTTTTGGCACTTTCATTCACAGAAGCACTTTTGGCACAATTCATCCTGTGTTTCATAAAACACAGAAATTTAAAATAAAAGGCCACTATATAACAAAAAGTCATATACCACATTACAGATTAAAAAATACAAAAAGTGATTATTAAAAGCCCCTAAAAAATCAAAATAAGGGCCGTGAGAATTATTTACAAACCGCTGAATTCTATTGTGACTACGCAGTACGAAAAGGAAGTTTTCGCAACAACAAGCTTTTAATTCAGAATTTTTAGAAAGATTCTAAGTTTGCAGTTTTATAGTCCATTAAATAAAACTGTAAGTTTCTGCAATATCCCAAAGGTTTTTGATATTTTTTTCATGTCGGAATGTTTATGCTCTCACCCCTCGAAAAAATATACTCTAATTTTTTTTTTTTGACATCAAAAAATATCTAGAGGTCGCTCAAATGTATTTTATATGGGGAAAAACAACTTTTCGTAGAAATGGTATAGAGTAGTTAAAAATTTATATTTTTCTAGAAAAAAAACTCTGTATATCTGCAGGAGATTCCCAATAACAGTACCCAATTGTTTATTTCACCATTTTTTTATTGCAACTACAATTTATAGGTCCGCCAAAAACCCACAAAAAACCCCGAAAAATGCAATGGGGTGACCAATAAAAAGTCGTTAGTATTAAAAAATGGTTAAATAAACAATTGGGTATTATTATTGAAAATCTCCTGAAGAGAACCAGAGTTTTCCGATCGAAAAATATTGGCTTTCAAGAATTCTATACCATTTCTACGAAAAAATTTATTTTTCCCATATAAAAATATATGGACAACTTTGAGCGCTTGAGCGACCTCCAAATATTTTTTTGATTTCAAAATAAAAGATAGGGGTATACTATTTTCGATATAGGACAATTCTAGGGGGTGGGAGCATTACAATTCCGGCTTTACTGTTTTTGGACCACCCTAATGTGCATATGTTCTGAGCCAAAGGGAACATTTTCCTTGCAGATCTTGCGCTGTGTCGCTGCCTACATGCACACGAACGTGCAATGCTTTGAACGATATGAAACAAAAACAGAAACGAAAGCGAATAAATGGAACAATTTTTCATTCTCTTATGTCCCGCTGAGACGCTACCTATCGAAATGAACGTAACAATGCTTTGCTCAAAGTAAAAATTTTAAAATCTTTCAACGCAAATATTTCGAAAATGGTTTAATGAAAAAGTGAAGTTGCAAATTAAGCACTTTAATTTGATGTATAGTTTGTCTCTGTACGACTTATAGATCGCTGGGAATAAGCGCCTTGTTTCAGAATAATATATAGAAGATTAGTCAGTATTTCTTTACTGCATTCACCCGAATTTCGGGGGTTACTACTACTAGTTTTAATAAATCATCAGTTTAATTTCTTGTAAAATTTATGCATCTTAAGCATACATCGAAAATTTGTTTTAGAGAATCAATGTGAAATAATTGCAGAAAAGTTTAACGATTTACAATAAAAAATGTTCTGGATATTGAGCCAAACCTCAATTTCCCCATGTTATTCCATGCGCTGAATGCAAATCCGACGTCTGTTATTCCCCAATCGCGTCAGGTTCGAGGACATTTGAAGGTCAAGTTAGGAGAAATTAACTGAATAATCCTGAAAATTTTGAAGTTTTGAACTCGCTGAACCCGAATACGAGGCCGTTAACCTCCATAATGTCATGTTCGAGGTAATTTGAGGGCCAAATAGAACAAAAAATGTATTCAATAAAAATAAAAACAAAATTTTGTTTTTGTTGTCGCTGAATCTGAATATAGGGGTCCCTTGATTCTTTAATTGTATTGAATTTTCAGGTTTATTCATTAAACTTTTCCCCTACTTGACCTTCAAATGACCTCGAACCTGACGTGGTGGACCTCGGATTCGCATTCAGGGCGTCGAATAACATAGGGATATAGAGGTTTGGTTCAATATGCATAATCTTTTTTGTAAGCCTGTGTAATTTTAGAACAAATCGGCATGCCAGAAACATGAATTTGTAAATTTGAATGGCATTCTGAGTTTTGGTATAACATCCAACATCCCAACGTTAATCAAGTCAACTAGAGTCCGACCGATTCCAATTTTTGTTCAGGTACCGATGCCGATTAATCGGCTTAGGGGGAAAGAATCGGCCGATACCGATGCCGATTCCATAAAAAATTACAAATAAATGTATTAATTCATAAAACACCGTGCAACAAAAACCAAAAACTTTTAAAACACAAAACTAGGAGCCAAATATAGTATAACTTTGTCTTTAATTTTTCTCTCTGACGTCAGGATTGTTTTTAAGGACTTTGAAATTTCTGGGATATGATTGAATAAAAAAATTATTTAAAAGATTTGGTGTCTTGTAGAGTAACAATATGGGTATCAATTAAAAGGAAAAATTTTGTAGAAAAAAAAATAATTTTTTGGTGCACCAGGACGAATAAGTGTTGAAAATGTCCTTTTAAAACTTTATCCTTGAATATCCTTGGAAATTTCCAATATTTATTTTTGAGAAAAATATATATCAAGGACTAATATGTAAACTACCACATCCTCGAATTTCGCCCTTCTACCTTTATTAGTTTTAGTTAAAAAAAAATTACACTTCTCTTATAAGATATTGACAGTTACAATATACATAAATGAAGATAGTGGAATCATTACACTGTACAGCACTTAGCTGGGTATTGGACCAAACCAATTTTTTTAAGAGATTGAGTCATAGGTAAAAAAGTAATTTCTCCGTTTTTCAGAGTTATCCTCCGAAATCGAGGCCTTCGAAGTTCCAAATTGGTAAAAACTTATTTTTTATTATTATATGTAAATAACTAAAAAACTAAAAATATAAGTCCACCTATTGCTCTTATTTAAATGGTATATAACCTTATTTTGTGCAAACTTATATTATAGGTGCTACAAGGTCGGGTCTTCGAAAAATAAAAAAACCTTATATTTCAAACAATTTTGAACTGATTTTTAAAAAATTGGTATCGTTGTAAACGTGATTAAACCCCCTTTCTTCTGATAATGTAACCATTTTTTGAAAAAAGAAACATTTAAAAGGAAAAAATACCTTTTTTTATGAAAAATAATTATTTTAAACCAAAAAAATTACTAACCGATCTTTAAAAAATTGATACCGTTGTAAACTCAATTAAACTTATTTTCTTCTGAAATGCGTTTTTGTATACTTATTTTCTTTCTTTTTTGGCGCTGTAACCGCCTAAGCGATTTTGGCCGAGTTCAGCAAAGCACGCCAGTCGTTTCTCCTCTGTGCCAACTGACGCCAATTGGAAACGCCAAGTGAAGCCAAGTCCTTCTCCACCTGATCTTTCCATCGCAGTGGGGGCCTCCCTCTTCCTCTGCTACCACCAGCGGGTTCCGAGTTGAATACTTTCAGAGCTGGAGCGTCGGTGTCCATTCGAACGACATGACCAAGCCAGCGGAGCCGCTGTATTTTAATTCGCTGCACTATGTCCATATCGTTGTAAAGCTCATACAGCTCATCGTTCCATCGTCTGCGGTACTCGCCGTCGCCAACGCGTAAAGGACCGTAAATCTTCCGCAAAATCTTTCTCTCAAACACCCCAAGAGCCGCCTCATCGGATGTTGTCATTGTCCATGCTTCTGCGCCATATACCAGCACGGGCATGATGAGTGACTTATAGAGCGTGGTTTTCGTACGTCGAGAGAGGACTTTACTCCTGAATTGCCTACTCAGTCCAAAGTAGCACTTGTTGGCAAGAGTGATTCTACGTTGGATTTCAATGCTGACATTATTATCGGTGTTAATGCTGGTTCCCAAGTAAACGAAATTCTCTACTTTCTCGAAATTGTAACTGTCAACAGTGACGTGGGTGCCAAGGCGCGAATGTGCTGACTGTTTGTTTGATGACAGGAGATACTTCGTCTTGTCCTCCTTTACCACCAGACCCATTCGCTTTGCTTCCCTATCCATCTTGGAAAAAGCAGAACAGACTTCGCGGTTTTTGTTACCGATGATGTCGATGTCATCGGCATAAGCCAGCAATTGTACGCTCTTGTAGTAAATTGTTCCTGAGCGGCTCATTATATACAAATTTTAGAAAAAAATACTTAAAAGGAAAAAACACCTTTTGTTATAAAAAAATAGTTTAAACAAAAAAATTACATATTTATGATATTTTGTTGAGCTTTGTACCACGATTGTTTATTAGGAAAAATTGAAAAGCAGCAAAGTCTTAGCGGTAGAAGTTATAGCAGCTATTTCGGAGACCACCACATCTCCTCATCAGACTTCTTTTTTCTAGACTTCAGCAGGGATCGAACCTGCGAATTCGATGTTCAAAGTCAGAAGCGTTAACCACTGAGCTATGTACATCCCGTAAACTCTTGTTGCTAATTCATTTTCCTTATTCAACCAACTACTATCAAGTGCAGCTGATTTGCCGCTATTTAAACTCGACAGCGTGGTTGTTGTTGTCAATTCTATACATCCATTTGCTTATTTGCTTTTTTGTATAGTTTCAGGCAGGCTCTTCCTAAACTATGTATTTGTCAATGTTATTGTGGCTTGTTAACATTTTATTTTTAATATTTTTATTGAGCTTTGTACCACGATTGTTTATTAGGAAAAATTGAAAAAGCAACAAAGTCTAAGCGGTAGAAGTTATAGCACTATTTCGGAGATCACCACATCTCCTCATCAGACTTCTTTTTTCTAGACTTCAGCAGGGATCGAACCTGCGTAATCGATGTTCAAAGTCAGAAGCGTTAACTACTGAGTTATTACACCCCGAAAAAATCTTGTTGCTAATTCATTTTCCTTATTCTACCAACTACTATCAAGTTCAGCTGATTTGCCGCTATTTAAATTTGACAGCGTGGTTGTTGTTGTCAATTCTATACATCCATTTGCTTATTTGCTTTTTTGTATAGTTTCAGGCAGGCTCTTCCTAAACTATGTATTTGTCAATGTTATTGTGGCTTGTTAACATTTTATTTTTAATATTTTTATTGAGCTTTGTACCACGATTGTTTATTAGGAAAAATTGAAAAAGCAACAAAGTCTAAGCGGTAGAAGTTATAGCACTATTTCGGAGATCACCACATCTCCTCATCAGACTTTTTTTTTCTAGACTTCAGCAGGGATCGAACCTGCGAATTCGATGTTCAAAGTCAGAAGCGTTAACCACTGAGCTATGTACATCCCGTAAACTCTTGTTGCTAATTCATTTTCCTTATTCAACCAACTACTATCAAGTGCAGCTGATTTGCCGCTATTTAAACTCGACAGCGTGGTTGTTGTTGTCAATTCTATACATCCATTTGCTTAATTGCATAGTTTCAAGCAGGCTCTTCCTAAACTATGTATTTGTCAATTAATTATTATTAACTATTAACATTTTATTTTCAATATTTTTATTAAACTTTGTACCACGATTGCTTATTAGGAAAAATAGAAAAGCAACAAAGTCTAAGCGGCGGAAGCTATAGCAGCTATTTCAGAGATCACCACATCTCCTCATCAGACTTCTTTTTTCTAGACTTCAGCAGGGATCGAACCTGCGTAATCGATGTGCAAAATTGGTATCGTTGTAAAGGCGATTAAACCCCTTTTCTTCTGGTATGCATATTTGTATACTTTGTATATAAAAATTTTAGAAAAAACACTTAAAATCAAAAAATACCTTTTTTTATTAAAATATTTTAAACAAAAAAATTACAAACAGATTTTTAAAAATTTGGTATCGTTGTAAATGATACCAGACGTATACTTTCATAAGCCCAAAAATTTCTATTTATATACACAAAAAAAAAAACTTAAAATTAATTAAAAACATTTTTCCCCACTATATCAGTGGTGTCCAACCGATTTCGCACCGAGGGCTACTTTAAAACCATTGCTTTGCGGGCACCGCCTTAATAAACTTCAATCATAATTGATCCCTATGAAACCCTTTATTTATTAATAAAAATTGTACAGCTAGCTAAAATAAAGGTATGCACATAGATAACGAACATTCGTTGTATTGTGAAAACAACAATTTCCTCTTAATTGATAAAGCAGTGTTTCCATTATGATCCATAAATCAATTTTTTGGAAAAAGAAGATACTGGTTCCATAGAGAACAGTTCGTCACCTAAAATGCAAAAATCTGTAACTAACATTTGTTAACTGAAATGCAAAAGGGCGTAACTAACAAATAACTCAAAATTTTGATTCATTATGATGCATTTCATCGAATTGAAATTCCAGCACATCGTTTGACGCAAAAACCACCTATTAGTTACGGATCTTTGCATTTGTATTCCTGCACTGTTTTTCGTATTTCACTAGGAACTTAAGAACTTTTTCCACGTAATGCAATGGATTGTACCCCGCCAGAATTTTCGAGTTCAAAAGAAGAGCAAACGACGGGAAAAGCTGACAGTTTTTCTCTGCCAACAGCCCCTTTCATATGCCGATTTCCCCACAAACGCTGAAATTGCAGTCATAATTTCTGAAAACCATAATTGAGATTATTTAATTTTTTCAACTAATAATAATAGATTGGCGCTTAGTGTTTGCAGCTTTATCATTTCGAATTGACGCTTTTCAATTCACTTTCGCATTTAAAATTGACGATTCTCATTTTTAATTGAAACTTTCGCAATTACAACCGGAAATGGCGTAGTTCGGTACAGAGTATTCTTCTGTCCATCTTTTTCTTTGGGGCACCTAAAATACAGGTTGCGACTACCAGGCGATCGCGAACTACCGGTTGGACAGCACTGCTCAATATAAACTCCTGCCTCTTAAATGGAAGGCTGGCTACGCCCTTGTATACCAAACAATTAAAGTACTTAAACCGTACATCATACGTTTAGTTTGTTCATTTAGAGCGCATACATAGTTCCATAATAATGATTCCAATAACTTCATTTAAGTATATTGGCGCGTATTCATAGTCCAGCAACTAAGTCGAAACTAACAAAAATGCAACTTAAATTTAAGTACCGACTTAAAATTTACCTCTATACATAGTCGCATTTCAGACTTCTACTAAGTAGTTTCGACTTAGTTTACGATATAGCACAACGAGTGTGAAAATGTATCGATTTTTCTTTACGATATTTTGGAAAAATTACATTTTTATTAAATAATGTCAAGTTTGATCATCCGTTTATGTAATTTTTTATTTCAATGCATAATTATGCAAAAGAATAAGGTATCATTTTCTTGTTAATTGTGTGAAATAGCCAGAACGAGCGCAGTGATGTGAAGTCGATGTTTATCGAAAGCATGCTGTGAAACATACAAATAGTAAATATCTAAATGTTATGCACAAATTTACTTTAAAAGGACTAGCGTGAAACTGACTTATTATTTGAGAATTTATCTAAATTTTTTCAATTATAAAATTGTGGTGTAGCTTTATTCGAATTGTAATACGCATTTAATATCATCTTCCGATTAAAATGGATCGATCTTTGTAAATTTTAATTGGAGATTATTCAATATTATCAAAATCACCCTCTACCAACTTAATTTTTACATATTTCATCTGTTTTCCCTTAATTTGATAAAATACTTCTTCCTAGTTACGACTTAGTTGCAGCTGCATCCGAAACTAAATTTTAAATTGGTACTTAGCCGGAAAAGTCGAAACTAAGGCGACTATGAATAGCTTTAGTTGTGACTTAGAATAGTTTCGACTTAGTTGAGTACTAAATATGACTATGAATATGCGCCCTTGTAACTATCAATATCTTATTAAGAGAAGTGTAATTTTTTTTATCTAAAACGAACAAAGTTATAAGGACGAAATTCGAAGATGTGGTAGTTAACATATTAGTCCTTGACATATATTTTTTTCAAAAATAAATATTGGAAATTTCCAAGGATATTCAAGGATAGAGTTTTAAAAGGACATTTTCAATACTTATTCGTCCTGGTGCAGCCAAAAATTATTATTTTTTCTATTCTACAGAATTGTTTCTTTTAATTGATACCCATATTGTTATTCTACAATGCACCGAATCTTTTGNATTTCAATGCATAATTATGCAAAAGAATAAGGTATCATTTTCTTGTTAATTGTGTGAAATAGCCAGAACGAGCGCAGTGATGTGAAGTCGATGTTTATCGAAAGCATGCTGTGAAACATACAAATAGTAAATATCTAAATGTTATGCACAAATTTACTTTAAAAGGACTAGCGTGAAACTGACTTATTATTTGAGAATTTATCTAAATTTTTTCAATTATAAAATTGTGGTGTAGCTTTATTCGAATTGTAATACGCATTTAATATCATCTTCCGATTAAAATGGATCGATCTTTGTAAATTTTAATTGGAGATTATTCAATATTATCAAAATCACCCTCTACCAACTTAATTTTTACATATTTCATCTGTTTTCCCTTAATTTGATAAAATACTTCTTCCTAGTTACGACTTAGTTGCAGCTGCATCCGAAACTAAATTTTAAATTGGTACTTAGCCGGAAAAGTCGAAACTAAGGCGACTATGAATAGCTTTAGTTGTGACTTAGAATAGTTTCGACTTAGTTGAGTACTAAATATGACTATGAATATGCGCCCTTGTAACTATCAATATCTTATTAAGAGAAGTGTAATTTTTTTTATCTAAAACGAACAAAGTTATAAGGACGAAATTCGAAGATGTGGTAGTTAACATATTAGTCCTTGACATATATTTTTTTCAAAAATAAATATTGGAAATTTCCAAGGATATTCAAGGATAGAGTTTTAAAAGGACATTTTCAATACTTATTCGTCCTGGTGCAGCCAAAAATTATTATTTTTTCTATTCTACAGAATTGTTTCTTTTAATTGATACCCATATTGTTATTCTACAATGCACCGAATCTTTTGAATAATTTTTTTATTCAATTATATTCTAGAAATTTCAAAGTCCTTTTAAAAAATTCTGACGTCAGAGAGAAAAACTAAAAACGCAGTTTTATTATATTTGGCCTCCAGTTTTGTGAATATATTGATTTTTTCGTGTGTAAAATTGACTGTCGCACGGCGAAATTAGTTAATTTAAAGAAGTTAACAAAACAAAAGAAAACAAATAATTGAATTAATTGGCTTGTTATGCAACATTACATACACGTGTATGTACGTATGTACTTACATATGTATGTGTAAAAATATATGTACATACATATATCATATTTATGTACATACATAAAATACATTTTTATATGGTGCTAAGCAAGAAATATTTCTGTGCCTACTGACGCCAATTGGAAACGCCAAGTGAAGCCAAGTCTTTCGCCACCTGATCCTTCCATCGCAGTGGGGCCTCCCTCTTCCTCTGCTACCAAGTTTAATACCTTCAGAGCTGGAGCGTCGGTGTCAATTCGAACGACATGTCCAAGCCAGCGGAGCCGCTGTATTTTAATTCGCTGCATTATGTCCAGGTCGTTGTAAAGCTCATACAGCTCACCGTTCCATCGTCTGCGGTACTCGCCGTCGCCAACGCGTAAAGGCCCGTAAATCTTCCGCAAAATCTTTAGCTTAAATTAGTGGTGACATAACCATAACTATATAAAACAGCTCTTCCAACTAACCTTATAGTCAACAGTGTATTCGATTAGTGGTGCCACACCATAACGCCATATCCATAACCACAGCCATAGAGACCAATTGAATTTTGGTTTTCCGCCATAACCATATCAGCTGATATCTGAAGTGCGTGTTGCCAGACGTTCAAAAAAAATATATTGTTCACAGCTAAAGATTTGGCATAAGTGAAGAATATGAACCATTTAGCTATACAAAAACCAAAAGTGTAGCTCGATAGAACTTCTCACGCTCATTTCAACTGTACCAAAATTATATGTTTGATTTGGGCCAAGTTCCTATCTAATTGTTTGCTAGGTTACTGGGTACCAAAATTATTTGACGCAAAAATATAAAAAAGATGTAAAAGGCTAAATTAAAATTTTTTGATTTTTTGAAATATTAATATCTTATGAACTACATAACCGATTCAACACGAACGAAGCCAAAATAAATACAATTAATTTATCTTTCAGCTGATGTCCATAATTTATATACTTTATTTTATTTTTAATCCAAAAATACAATAAAACAAAAAAAAAGTACTTTTTCATAAAATAACCTTTTAAACAAAATTTCATAATTAATTCAAAAGAAATTTATATTATTAAGAAGGCACAAGTTTATTACCTTCAGTTTGTTGTACATATTTTATTGTAATCTGCTGTTGAGGTTTAGGAATTTAGTGTTAATTTAGTGATAGTGAAGGAAGTTCTGCGCAAATATCAAATTTGTTGATATCCAGAGAGGGTCAGGGATCGAATTCCATTGCAGGCAACATGCAAATTAAATTGAATTGAAAATTTACCAATATACAGTACCTACTTTCTTTGACGTTTATAGTAAGATCAATTACGTTTCTGTTTGATTTTAATATTTTTTCCCTCAGTGTACGTAAGAGCAGCAAAGCATTTAAAGCGGAGTCTTCTAATCTTGACCTGAAGATGTTACATACAAAACCTGCTGGTGAAAAACATCTTTCGGATTCAATATTTTCTCTTAGTTTGTACTTGAATTTAGGTTTAGCGTTCACAGAGGTTTTGTAGAAAAAAAATAAATTATCACTAAAACAATTTCTCGATTTGCAGAAGACACTTGAACACTATTGTTTAAATAAACAAGTAATTTTTTAGCACAAAAAAAAACCGACTTCAATTCTCATGTAAAACTTTAAGATTACCGTTAGTTTCTTCATGACCCAATAATAGGATCTAAACCAAATTAGGATGAGACCCCCTCTGAGGTACCACCTTTCCTTTAAAAAAGAATTATCCAAATCGGTTATGCGGTAACATATTTACATACATAAAAAAATATTCCCACGAATAGATAACCTCCTCCTTTTTTGAAGTCGATTAAAAATAATGAAAAAATTACGCTTTTGGTGTAAAGACGAAGTCGCATTTTAAAATTTGCATGCAATTAAGGTAACTAACAAATTTGTATTTTAACTCTTCAATAAGTTCATAATAAACTGTATGCAATATAAATTCCTTTGTAGAGCTCGGTATAACTCAATTGTTACAATAACAAGAATTGTTAAGCTAAAACACAACCGTTAATTTTTTCATGATGACCTCCTTCATGGGACCTCAAAAAAAAATATTTCGAAGTCGGTTAATGCGGTCCAAAATTATGCGGTAACATACATAAAAAAATATTCCGATGAATTGATAACCCTTGAAGTCGGTTAAAAAGAGAAAAATTAATGAGGTAATTATTATAAATTTTTAATAGCTATATTTTGACATTTCTCACAAAATTTACATTAAAAAAAATCGCAAATACCTACATTCATTCAAATCCTCTTCAAAAAAGGATCAGGCTGCAATTTTAAAAGAACAGTTTTAAGCTTTTTGTTAATTGTAGTCAAAACGGAATTTTACAAAAATCATACTTCAAATTCATAAAAACTTTCTTACTATCAATTCGACATTTCAAATTTTTCGGGATCCCGGGAATAATGCAAGCAAATCCTGGGCTTTTCATGACTTCAAAAACACAGGGATCCCGGGATTGGCATCCATAATATGTATATTTGCATATGTACAAACATATATTTATACATATGTATATGCATATATATGTATATAAGTATATGCACACATGTATGTGCATGTACATAGGTATAAATACATTTTTCTTAATGCTAGAATCGCCAAAACTACATATGTACCTACTACAATCACAATACAACTCCTTAAAGCATACTTTACTGTGGGACGTTTATCTTTGGTTTGAAATCTTAAATCATACATGCAGTACTTATATACGCTAATCGTACTTCTCTTTGGCTTATACAAACGTACAAAACAGTGTGACCTCAAAACGTGCGGAATTTCGGGTGCGCTTGAGTGTTTTTTGAGGATTTTTATTTTGAGGAATTTTCTCTCGATATACATATTTGCAGATAACAAATGCATACATGTTTTACACAACAGAGTTGTAAAATCGCTCTGCAAATTTTTTAACGAAAAGTTTTCAGAAGTTTTATAAAGAGCGAAATACACCACATAAGCGGCTTGTCAACCATTGTTCAAACCTACTTTTCCCATTTCGCCATACACCATGCAAATATGACTCTTTCAAGCAAACAACTTTAGTTTTTTTCCGGTTCTCAATTCGGTTCAATTATTCGGTGAAAATTCCGTTGAGAATAAGGCCATTTTACCATACACAACGTAAGCGGTTTGATCAAACATGGCGGCCAGAAACTCAAAAAATTTTGATCTTTGTTGACATTTCCCTCGAACGGCTTGTCAATCTTTCAAACACCCCCATACACAACATAAATAGCTTTAAATCTGCATTTGCTGCTAAATATTCAAAATGTTATCGATAATTTTTTTCATTCCATCGTTATATTTTCTACTTATTTTGAACTTGCAAAATCTCGATAACGAATGGAGAGAACAGGCATTTTTCGATCATAAGGATATATATATTGATTCTTCATTAGATGCAGAAAATTATAGGGCAAACAATTTTTGCATTAAAAGATACTTCAGGTTCATATAAGTTTCCCAATGAAAAAAAATTTTATCTGCATTACTAATATATCCCTTTTCTAATGCTTCAGTAGAACGTATATTTAGTAGTCTAAAAATGCGTAGGACTGACTTGAGGGCCAGATTGAGTCTGATATAGTTGCAGCAATATTACATATATACAAAGCAACGCATAAATAAAACACAAATATAGTTTAAAAAACTAAAACCTCGCTATTATAATTTCCATTCGTACTAACATCAGGTATGTAACTTGAGAATAGAAATCGCTGCATCTTTTAGGCGCATCAATATAACATAGTTACATCCCGAGCTAATAAAAGGGAGGTAAAAATAACGGTGAAACTTCGTTTGAGCCGCAAGAACAAATGTACTAATTGAATTCTAGAACGTAATTAATTTGTATACTAAGTACCGCTAAACAGTATGTAGTACACAATACTCATATCTGTAATAAGAAAATTTTGAGAAATTTTGATGATTTTTCATTTGGTAACACTGGTACAAAAGTATATGAAACGCATAAAAACTCAGTTTTAAGCATTATGTTTTCGTCACGACCACGCACCCCTAAGAGTGCGATCGTTCGAATTGTGTACTTGGCGGGGGAGCTGCGACTCAACAATTGATGGTGCAGTGGCAGCTGTTGTTTTCCCAAGGCGTTGTTTCTGTTTAATATGCCAAGTGTTGTCAAGCATACTCATACTTGAAACTGGTATGTATACACATAATATGTGCTGCATATGTACATATGTATGTATGTATGTATGTATGGAAATACCTTCATGAATTTGAACATGCGAGCACAACCCCGAAAAAGTGCAACTAGTCCTGGATAACCGCGGGATTACACGCAAAGAAAATTTGATGTCTTTCAAACCCGGAAGCTCAGGTGTTTTAGGCGAATACTTCATTTCGTTGCTTATTTAAGTATTTAGACATGTATGTATGTACATAAGGACACGAATGTATGTACACATGGTAAGCTAGCGTTAAAAGAACGCTCAACTCGGGTAAAATTAGCCTGTTGGTATATGGTAAAAAACATCCCAGCAAACACATACTACGTTTATACGGACCGAATAATCGACTTAATTGAAAGCGCATTGACACCGTACACATTTCGCTCTAGTGTTTATACTTACGGCTTTATATCGGCATCAAAGTAACCGTCTTCAAAAGCAAACAAAATAAGCTGTTTTCATTTGACATTTTATAAGTTAACATAATGGAAAGTGATAAAAATCTAATTTTATTCGGAAAATCGTGGCAAAGAAAAAGAACGATTATTATTAATCAGCTTTTAAATACTGATGCGATTATTTGGAATTTGAGCGGAACAGCTGACCTCCAATTCGCTTTGAGTGAGAGCGGTGTTTATACACTCTTTCTAACTGTCTGGAGAAATAAACTACCGATTTCAAAGCGAATTGAAATTCAGTTTATACATATATTTTGAATCGCGGCGAAATGAATTAAAGCGACTTATGCAAGGCGTATTTAACAAGGTGGTGTTGGCCGTATATAAGTAAAAAATTACACTAACAAATTATACGCTGATGTCCATAGTGTCATTGGTATGAGTTACAACAAACACATCATTTTGACGTAATGGCCTCCACGGCGAAAAACTCAGCTGTCGCCCCAACACCACCTTGTTTAATACACCTTGGACTTATGCATGCGTATAAACGTAGTAACAGTCTCTAGCGCTAGGGAAACGTTTTGATTTTACATTAGAATTCTAGTTCTCGACAGTTTCTCTAATCGTTCTCTCACCTTCTACCTTAGAGAAGCACATTAGAATTCGAATCGCTTTCTAATCGTTCTCTTACCTAAATGTTTTTGGGATGTGGTTAGTTTAACGGGATTTAGATACAAAAACGAATGGAAATGAGTAATTATACGAGGTACTTGCGTAATATTATTACTTATTTTAAATATAAATCATGTATATAATTTCCCTCTCCACTTTTCCATTAACAATTCACAACACAGCAGTTTTTATCACTTATACCCACATAAGTTTAGTTGCCACCTATTACTGCCTAATTGCGCCCCCTCGAGACTAATCCGGACTACTTTCTTTATGGATTAGAGGTCGTTTTTTGCTGGGAATCTACAACATAAATAAGTGTACATTCGTATATCTGTAAATCAGACTTATTTTTCTCGTAGGCCCCTTTCAAAACTTTACTGGTTTCCGTAGACCCCCTGATGCTCATTTCTAACATATTCCCAAAGCTCATCAAAAACTGTGAAGATTCAGAGACTAAAAGTAAAATATTTTCTTGTGTTCTATTTATTAAAAATAATGTGATCACACACTTACAAGTTTTAAAAAATATAGCACGTAAAGGCATGAAAGAACTATCTCGCTCTGAGGAGTTATATTTTTTAAGAGCACTAAATAAACTCCCTACATGGTCGGCTCACTCTATTTGCATTTGATATATTTGTCAAATAGTTAAATTGTGTTGATGGCATATTTAATTTTATCACTCCGAGTTTTAAAGTGATGCGAAAAATAATCGTCACTCGCATATTTAAAACATAAAACTTTAGACAACAAAACCGCAAAGCTTTTTACGCCATACTTCAAATTCAGAAACAAAAAAGAGACCGCATCTAGATAAATCGATGGTAAACAAACAAGCAAGCAAGAAGCTCTAGAAGTGTACCACCGTCTCATCCTATTCAAAGCAGGATGGGAAAATGGAGTTGTAATTTACGCCTATCACAGTCAAGTGTTTGTGCCACGTGAAGGGACCAGTCAGCAGTCCCATCTTCTCAGTGAGAGGAAAAAACTAGAAAGACCTTCTGAGATTGAATGCAACATGAGTTTTGCCCACCTGCATCCACTCGATGTCTCCCAGTCATTGCTGAGCGAAGTAGCCACCCAGTTTCTGATGGTTGCTTCGATGGTCGAAGTGGGGAGTGCTATAACTGCGCAACCAGTCTAGGAATGCCTGGTCTAAGCCAACTCTGGCCAAAGGATCAAATGTCTCATTTCCAGGCACTCCACAGTGACCCAGAGTAAAGCACCCTCGTTATGTTTAGCAACATAATTTAGTCGGACATGCATTGCCGAACTAGTTTGGAAGTACTTAGAAAAGGCGCTGGCCAATGCATTAGGTGCAGCTCGGCTGTACCAGTAGACACGTAAACTCCTTTAACTCCACCTATTTTCCACCACGTAGTCTATGGCTTTGGGGATTGCAAATAACTCAGCTTGGAAGACAGAATCATCTTCCCCAAAAGAAAAAGTGAAACTTATTCCCATTAACTTCGAAAAATACTCCAGATCCTGACCCTGAGTCAGTTTTGGAGCCACACTCTACAATGTACGAGTGCTTAGAATAGATTTGTAAGTTTAATTTATCATCTCCTCTTTTTGCTAACAATAGAGGGCGCTTAAATCAGAAAATATTTGAGGTACAACTGTTGAACGGAAAAACGACATTTACTATGTTCCAAAAAAAGTTATCAGAAATAATTTTTTTAGTGTATTACTTTGAAAATTAATAGTTTTGTTTACTACTATAGGTACAAAAAAAAATTGTAATTTTTGGTAAATATTTTTTATGAAAAAGTTGTTTGTGCCATGGAAAACTAAAAAGTATAAAATAAAAAATAAAAAAATTTAATATAACACGCTTTTATAAATGGTCTAAAAATTAGAAAATAATATTTCTCAGTCCCATAGAATTAGTTTTGATAACTTTTGATTTTGAAGTTTTAGCAGGAGTCATTATAAACCATTTATGAGATAGAAAATGAAAAGCGTGGGGTGAATGTAATAGACTTGAATTGATATGAAAAGAAATATATGTATGTATGTGGATATATGAATAACGACCGCTTAAAATCGATTTAAAATTTGTACTTTCTGTATTTGTATTTTTTTTGTATTTTAGGTATATGTTATGTAGTTTGACTATCGTCAATTAAATCTCATGCTTTGTATTACATGCGCTCCACGTTTTTCGTTTTCAATCTCATAAACGGTTTATAATGACTTTTGCTAAAATTTCGAACTCAAAAGTTATCAAAACAAATTCTATGGGACTGAGAAATATTATTTTCTAATCTTTAGACCATTTATAAAAGCGTGGTACATATATTAAAATTTTGTTTTTTTTATTTTATTTATTTAAGCCATATATCATAAGATTATGGTATTGCCAAAATTTAAAACAAATTAAAGTATTACAATTTTCTTTTTAATACTACAAAAAATTAACCTATTTCTTATGCATGTAGTGCATAATTTTTATTAAATAGCGACCAAATTTGAAGCAATAATAATTTTTTTGGCCGAAACCCTAAAATTTTACATCGTTTAACAAAATAAAAAACAAATATAAATGAAAAATAGGCGATGTTTTATTTTTTATTTAGATACTTTGCTAAGATTTGCTAACAATTAGTAAAAAAAAATTTTAATTTTCTTCTGTAAATTGGAAACTTGCATTTTGGCAGCAAAGGATGACGAAGTCCTTGATGAGGATTTGGTTTCATTTTTCGGAATCGGTTTAAGTCCGGTTACGGCTATTTCAAGAAGGGAACTTGTACAATTAAATAATATAATTAACTGATAAATATTTGATTTGAGTTACGATATGGGTAAGGTTTTTGGATCATATAAACTGTATGTATGTACTCCAAAACTTTGTAAAAAAATGTCCTTTACTTTATCGTGGTAAATATGGTCACCAAAAACATACTGACTCTAATGTTGTGTAAACAAAATTCATTTTAAAGTAGTTGAAAATACATGCAGGAAAAGGCAATTGACTGCTTCCTAGGATATCGCCATGCTAAATAATTGAGTTCGTTGCAGGTAAAATAGTGAGAATTTCAATTAGTTATCATTGAAGATAAAGTAGCTTATAAATTACTTTCAAACTAATTCAATTTCCTGCAGGGGTGTGACAACATAAACATACATACATAGCACGGTGGAGAGAATACAGAGGTGGCGCCGATGACGATACCGCTACTCGGCTCTCAGTGATTTTGACAGAATCAGCTGTTTTGGTGACGTCATAGTAGAGAAGACAGCAGTAGTGATGTGCTCAGTCAATACTTTCAAGTATTGATCGATATTCGGTAACGATTTAAAATGTATCCAATACTCTCGATACTCGGTACCAAAACATTTAGATTTCAAATAAAAGCGCACAGAGGCCAAAGATATGGAAAAAAACGACTCAGGGGAGACTCGCCAATAGAGCCAATAGAGCTTTTAATACTGATTAAAATGAAAGATGTATATATGTCGGTTCCAGGCCATAACGCAGAGAAACTCTCACTTGTTTGAAGCATTTTTGTTCCAGCTGAATCGGACGATATCATTTTTGGAGGCCTAGGGGCAGATTCTATAACCAGTTAGCGACAATTTTCGAATCGGTATCGGGTTTGTTGACGTATGATATGAAATATTGTTACACCAACAAGTACGATGTCGATCCGAAACTTGTCGCTAACTGGTTAGATCTCCCCCCTGAAAAGCTTCTTCATCCGTTAAAACATTTTTCAGCACATCACTAGTCGCCCTCATTCTCGCCGCTCTCAGTTGTCAACTCTACGATGACGTCACGCTAAAATTACTCTCACGAATTCTGCTGCAATCGGCGCAATATTGTATTCTATCATTCTTGCATACATAGTACATGTTCATCCGTACAAATCACGTGCTGTGGTGTTGATGGAAATTCAACATTGGAAAGTAGATTTAGGCACGGGGCACATTAGAGCGATACGATATGCGATACGATACGCGATACAATATGAATGCGACATCGACATGCTGAGTACGTGGGAAGCGATGAAAACTGTGCACACTTGCACGACAGCGTCACCGCTGCGATATAATATCCCATGCGTATCGCACGTGCGACGCGGTTTTCTGAACGAGATGAGATTAGTATTGCGCGGCTTTTTTTGCAATAAGCATGATCGTTTCACAGGCGAAATCATCATCGAAATTTTTTTTTGTCGAATTGATAAAAAAACCATGTTTATGGAACTATACCGAAAAAAACTACTGTAAAACAGACCTGACTAGTTTGGCATTAAGAAATATAGCGTCTGAGGTCAAGGACACAGGTAAATGCACAAAATAATATTTTTCGTGATGGTTTATTTGCTTTTGTTTTCACACCTTTAAAAAGAAATTTAAAGAATCCAATAATTTTAAACCTATTTATTTTTGATTTTGAATAGCAAAAAAGATTTGGTGTTTGTTTAAATGTTAATGATTAACTATTTTGTTTCAAATATTCAAATAAATAGTAATCAATGCACTTAGAAACAATTAAGAAATATTCATGTAATTTACCATTAAAAGAAGAAATCAGATATGATAACAAATACGTATGTATTATTTTTGATTATTCGTTATATTTTTATATGTTTTTTTTTTCTTGAGTGTTATTTTATTATATTTAATAAGTTTATAAATTAAATAGAGAAAGTACAAATTTGTGTCCTCTATTACCCAATGCTTAAAAAAATAATGAAGTAAAAATACCTGGTAAGTCATGTTATTTTTCAGGTAGGTTTTGCCGAGTGAAGTAAGAATCGAGATACGAAATTTTTGTCACACACCCACAAAATCTTGATTTACTTAAAAAAAGCGGTTTTCCGCACTTATAAGCTTGTAACTCCGTTGACTATATACCGAGTTTAGACCTTTCGAATAGTATATGTATATAAACTTTTAGAAAACTTAAGAGATCTGGGTGTATTTCATGTGTTAATTTTTTCCGTCTTTTTTTCAAATTTGGCAAAATTTTCACGCACTATTTTATAAAGCAACTATACTACTCCTGAATTGATGCAAAATTTACATTTAATATATAGTGATTTTTACTTTAAAAATGGGGGGAAGTTATTCAAAAAGAATATTTTTGGCTGTACAACTCAAACATTTTTGCCTAACACTTTTTTAATTCAGCCTTCACCAATTTCTCCTTGTAGCGGACGCAATATTCTGAAATAATTTGTCATGAAAATTTTAATATCTCATTAAATTTTTAGCTGACTTTGTAAAAATAAACATCAGTTTTACTCGATATTAAACATACTTTTCTTTAAATTTTTTAAAAGTTTATTGATATAAACATGGACCCATCATTTGAAAGGTCTAAACTCGGTTGAGGAGCAACTCATTTAACTCATTAACAAGCTTATAAGGGCACAAAAGTTTGTGTAGCTATCAGAAAATCGCATCGGTATCGTATCGCATATCGCATCGCTCCAATATGCACCGTGCCTTATATGTCTGGTTGCAGCTGAGTGCGCAAAGATGCGTGCCACAATTTGTTGATATTCACTGCAGGCAACATGCAAATTAAACATTTTTCATTTTTTTTTGTTTTAACTTGGTTATTCACTTCACGGATGCTTTTTTAGAACGAACGCGGTCATTTCAATATGCGCGTAATTGAATTGAATATTTACCAATCTGCAGTACTTTCGTTGACGTTTATAGTAAGATAAATTACGTTTCTATTTGATTTTAAATTTTTTTTCCTTCAGTGTAAAGAGAGAAAAATCCTAATAGCCCAGTTATGCATACTTGCACTGCTTTACCATTTTTATGTAAAAATCAAAAACCAACAGAATTCCACATGTTAAGTGCTACGCGTTGGGTAACCGCTTACACGCAATGACCATTTAACAGATTCTTATATGACAACTCTCATGCAAAGCTAATAGCCCAGTTATGCATACTTAGATATAGCAGTGCAAGTATGCATAACTGGGCTATAAGTATGAATACGGTGACCATATTATCCAACGTAAAATAAAGGACAGTTTTTTCAAAATGATTTGGGAATACGTACATATAACTTATATGTTAAAGTACCTTACCCATATCGTAGTTTAAATCAGATATTTACCAGTTAATTAACCGATTCTGAAAAATGAAGCAAAATCCTTTCCAAGGATTTCGCCATCCTTTGTTGCCAAAATGCGTTTAACATAATTCATACTGGACGCCGAAGCCAGCACACAGTGGTTCAAAATTGGAATTTAGTGTTCAGAATTCACCGTAGTTTTCATTTTTCAACCAATTTTTACTAAAAACAAAAAAAAACTTTATTTTGGTGAAAATTTTTTGGGGAACCATACAATTGTTTCCAACTAGTCGTTGTTATGTATCATTTATTAAGTGGAACAGGAGAAGACATTTTCTTCAAAATTGCCACTTTTCTGCATTTTGCACTAAAAAATTAAAATAATAAAATAAAAATTCACAAATCAGGCTCAACTGGTCTCTTGCAAATATTATAAGCTGTCATAAAAAAAAATTATCAGATTAAGTGAAAAAAATGAAGGCTTCAGTGAATTACGAACATCTAAATGCCAGTTTTGAACCACTGTGCAGTAGGGGGTTTGTTCTTCTCTTTCAGTGGAACTTAAAACTCAGCGTGCAACACGATCCTGGGCACAACTTTCCCTGTGCTTTATAGATTGTGCAAAGATTACCTATTAAATGAAAATCCTTATGTGGGGTTATTTTATTTTTAGCTTTCTTATTCTGTGTTTAAAAATTTACCTCTGAAAAACGTAGATCTGATTTCAAGGACAGTTTAAGAAATAACGGACAAAAGGCGTCCTTTATTTTGAAAAAAATTATAAAGGACAGTGGGTTAAAATAAAGGACTGTCCTTTAAAATAAAGGACGGATGGTCACCGTAAATATGCATAACTGGGCAGTGTCGGTAATGCAGTGAATAGGAACAATTTAGATTTTCTTCGAGCATACTTTTCAACCTAAATTGAACTGTGAAATATTAAAGGGTGTGCGATTAAGCGAACAATGATTTTTTTAGAAGTTTTAGCTATTTTTATCATTTCTATGGCACAAAAAAGAAAATATTCTGAAAAACATCAGTATAAATATCTTTGATTTTGGCAAAAGTAAAGAATTAGGCCCGATACTTAATTGTTTAAATTTTCTTTTTCTATGTAAAGCGGGGTTGAAGTCGCATCCCGTGAAAGCGTAAAATGCTGGAAGTGTCGAACACAAAACCAAACCAAATTTCTCGTACATTTCTGAGACGTTAATGAATCTTTCATTGTTTTTAACGCCAACGTGAATCCAAATTTTTACGTTATCTTTAACATGTTGCATGTTACCGAGCATTTTTATCAAAATATCAGTGTCGGAGCATCGAATGATGACATGGGAGTCCTCCTTGATTTTACTCACGTGAAATACAATTTTTGTATCGGATTCCTCATGCTCCACAGTGTTTCGACTACATGGGGGCAGGTGGAAAAAATAGTAAACGTTAACCGATTCCGTTGAAACTTAACATGTGCTCTAAATTTACTTAGAAATAGAGAATTATGAAATATGGTAAAGTTGGGTTGTTTGCCACGCCTTCCACACTTGTGGGCGGAAATATTTAATTTCGTCCGATTTCGATGAAATTTAGTTTGCGCTCTCTTCTTCATCAAAGAAAACTAAATGTAAAATATGGCGAAGATTGGCTAACTTTAACGGCTATAACTCGCCAAAAAAATTTATCAAATCATTAAATGCTATGGAATTTTTGTTAATTTTTGTTTATGCTTGAAAATTACACAGGTGCGTTTATATATTCTCACTACTGCCAATTTTTAAGATAGTTTTAGCATCGTTCGAAATTTATTTTCGCGAAAATCGCAAAAAGATGCTGGAAATGGAAACATTAAGAAAATCTAAAATTACATATATTTGCAAAATCGCGCGAAAGGATCAAATTATATGTTCGGAAACTGCATGAAATTCTCTAAAAAATGCATTTAGTTTCAAGACCTGACGAACCGGTACTCACATATTTTTACAAATAATCTAAAGCATATATAATATATATATATATAAATTTTTTTTACGAATAATATTTGAGGAGAAAAAACTGAAGTGAACGCGGAATATATGTATGTACATACATCGGTATAACCCCTCCTTTTTTGAAGTTAGTTAATAAAGGATAAATACCTTGACTTGAGAAGGTTATTACATTTACATTACGTGGGTCTAGAAAAAATTATAGATTAAAAAACTTTGAAAACTTTCATATTCTCTTTTATTGAAAATACATAAGTGTAGTCTATGGTTAGTTAGTCGTTAAAACATTGTTTGGAAGTGAAATGAAATACTGCTTTAAAGAAAAACGCCTAGTTCGATATAAGTTGTTTTACTACAATTCCGCAGATATAGTATGTATGAATATGCTTATTTTTATAAATAACAACTTATTCTGTCATATCTTGAAGTCCAAAAGAATGGAGATCCTCACTACTCAATATAACTGAACGATTCTCCTCCAGGGATAGTGATGGGGAGTCGGGCATAACCAATCAATTCCTGACCTCAATTAATGGATTATTTTTAGTTTCGATGGTGCTTCTAAATTCGTTGATTTTTGGATCAGAGGAGATCAGGAGCATTGTAAACAAGTCTCTATTGGTGGCAGACCGAGAAAACTTTCGCGTATTAAATTCCCGAAATCTCCGACAATCTTTATTTCGGGCTTCTTGGGCCTCCTCTGACAACTTTCATATCGGCAAAATCATGTGGTGGATTATATCTACACTGTGATTAAAATTCTGTGTACCGTAACGGGCATGTAATACCGAGAATACAGACTAAGATACAAGGCTGCTGTTTTCTCCGAAAAACTTTTGAATTTGTCTGTTCTAATCTGATACCCAGACGTAAGAGCGGAAAGTATAATGTGAAATTTGTGTATCAAGCCTTTATCAAGGCCAGTAATTTCAGCACTTTTCTCAAAGTTTTCAAAAAACTTTCTGGCAGTATTTCCCAGAAAGACGTAAAGTTCCTAGAAGACGCTTAGTAGTTACATCTAGCATAGACTGCAACGTACAACTAGCAGTTATCTCATCAACCTGAATACATTCATCAGGTGGAAAGCATTTTTTTTTTCGCTTTCGTTAAAGAATAAAATGAGGTAACCAAATCATGTCCTACACCAAGAGCTGCGTTCCTTAATAACTTGTTATTATTAGTAGTCAATTTCGCGTCACACACATCCTTGATTTGAAGCAGATTTGATTTTCATTCCTTTACCACAATCTAAGTCATCACTTAAGTTTTTTATAATATTTGCTGCATCTTTGTTCCTTGCCTGCCTGAGCGCGTGTTCAGCAGCAAACAAAATCTCTTCTAATGTACAGTTATTGAGAATGCCTTCTACCTTGCGTATTTGAGTTTTTTGCTTCGTTCTGGTAGCTTCGTTAGCAGCACAATTTAGATCTTCCGAATCGCCCGTAAGCAGAACAAAATCGTCTCCATTCAACCATTGCTACGTTCCACTTTTGATAAATCTTTTCCGACCACATTTTAATATTGCTTTTCAGCTTCTGTCTTCCACTATCAGAAATACAAAGGTGATATTTAAAAAGCACATATTTGTAAATATTCTCGTTTCTCCCATCTTTGGGGTGATTTTTACATTCCTCGAAGAATTCTTTTCGTGAAAGTATGCAAAAAAACAGCTGAAAATCGAAAAATTAAGAAAATCGAAAATTACCAAAATTTGCAAAGTCGCGCGCAAAGATCCGATTATATGTTCGGAAACTACACGGAATTATCTATACCGTGTGTCTAATTTCAAGATCTGACGGACCGGTACTCAAATTTTCTTTATTAATAATATATAGCATGTGCATTTCCAAGTAAAATTTTTCATAAAAAAAAAGAATTAAATGACAAATAAATGACAAATACCTTCACGCGAATAATCCACGACACCTGCGGAATGATNGAATTAAATGACAAATACCTTCACGCGAATAATCCACGACACCTGCGGAATGATTGCAATCGAAAAAAAGTTAAGTCGCTTTTATGGGTTCACCGCCAAATGCAGCTAAACTGATGACTCCGTATCATGCCGATTTTACCATTTCTTTAAAAATGTACCGCTTGTAAAGAGGGGCGGGAAGCAATTGATGTAAAATTTGGCATTTATGACTTTTACTTTTCCCCCTCTAAGCCCAACAAGTTTTTTTCATCAACTGTCACCATGACTTATTTCCACCTGCCTCCATATAGTCGAAACACTGTGTGCTCAGAGCATGACAAGCTTGGCTCTTCAGACATCGCAACTTTGTCTTTTATTTATTGGAATTTGGCACAGGATTTAAAATTTACATAGAGGATTTTATTACCTATGTAGGCGGCCATTTCGCCAATTCCAATTTCCAATTTTTATCAGAAGCTCGACAAAGGCTTCTTTATAATTTATATTCTTAAATTCATTTCCGAAATTCGAAGGACGTTCTTGGTTAGGTCCCAAAAGCTTTGTCTTAGCCTCAGCAAGGGCATCCCTGAAGGCCTTGCACGCTCCCGACCCGGGCAGGTGATGAGCATTTTTCTGTCCATCTCCTGCCGAGCACAGGTAGCAGCTTGGGCTTTCTTTACACGCAGAGGCTATGTGGCCCTGCTGACCACATTTCCAGCATGAACTGCTTCTGTCTGGGCCTTTGCATGCCGCCTTTTTGTGGCCATACCCCAGACAGCGGAAACACCTTTGGACATCCGCGCGCTCTCGGACGCGGCAGATAATCCAACCTACTCGCAGCTTCCCCTTTTCAATAAGAGTCCGGCCTGGCAGTTCATCGATTTCCACCA
>NW_016157558.1:102765-125996 GCF_001687245.7 Rhagoletis zephyria
ATTATTATTATTATTATTATTATTATTATTATTATTATTATTATTATTAATAATATCATTATAAATTAAAATGTATAATTAGTCTATTCTGTAATATATCACAAATACTTAAATATCTAAATGTTCTATTCTCATTTGTCTGTAAGAAAACATTTTTCTGTAGACCAAATAAATAAATAAAATAAAATAAAAAATTAAATAAAACAAGGAACCACGAACGCAAACAAAGAAAAAACTACAACAAAAATGATGGCTTCATTATAAAAAAAAATCCGAAAATCCTCTGTCACGGGAGGGACAACATTTGCCACGGGTGGGACACGTAAGAATTTTTATATGAAAAGGAGCTTTAAATGTGGTCCATGTTAAAGATTAGTTATTAAAAAATAGCCAAGTAGGGGTTCAGTACACTCACGTTTCATCTTAGTATAATGCCTTATATAGAAGAAAAGGCCTAGAACCGTCAACCAAACAAATTATTAAAAATCAACGCGTTCTCCAAGCGTCTTGAGATTTTCACTTTTTCCTACTTAAATTTAACATGCTGTAAAACTGTATACCTAAAACTTTTCTATAAATTATAAACAAAAAATTCAAATTTTTTGATGGAACTGTTAAAATTTGTTGAAATTTATAATTTTTGTACGAAGTTTTAAATGTGGATTTATGTGGTTCTGGTTACGTAATGTGCTAGACTTTTATAAACAAAAACTATAAACATTAAATAAACAAAAGAAAAAACCAAAACTGGTCAAAATGTGACTTAACTTAATGAGCTGACCACAAGGGTATTGGGCGAGTCCGCGCTTCAGCCCTTCTCCCCTGCATCCACCTCAACAAACAATTAAAGTTTATCAGCCCTGTAAACCTACCTCTGGCAACTGTACCATCCGTAGCTGTCACGGGTGGGACATGCTTGACTGTTGAATTATTCTTATCTAACTATGTTGAAACGAAAATGCAATTGTGATAAACATTGACAATGAAGTTCTAACATTATGTAACAAACCCGTAACACAACTTCAACTTCTGTAATTAAATATAATAACTTTTACCTTTTTTGTCACGGGTAGGACAAGAACAATACTGCTTAATAATAACTCATAATATAGATAAAGCACTCACACAATTTAATATATAATACAATTTTATTAAACACAGATGAGTTCTTACCAAACACTTGAATTATGAATCGCCAATTAACTGAAAGTACTTTCAACGCAACCTACTTTAAACCTACTCAAAAAATTTCCTTATAACTTGGTTTTGAAACGTAAAAAAGACAATAAAAATGCATTTAAAGCTTTAATTTGTTATTTTTTGGTTGATTAAAGATTTGTACACATGTCTTATCCACACATTTGTTAGTTTTATAAAGAAAAAAATTTGTGCTCTGAGGTTCAGTTTCCCATGCAACCTCCTATCCTATCAAATTCCTATATAGAATTGCTCGGTGATTCCAAAAATGGAGTTATTTTTTTTCAATGGATACGTTTTCAAGATATTTTCAATTTACCGTTATTCCGCTTAAAGCAAAAATTGGTTCCTTTTAATCACGTATATCTTACGAACCCATTTAACAATCTTAATTATGCGGCAAATGAAAGCTAATAAAATTCTCCATAACCGTATCACATCACTTTCCGATAGCACTTACAGTTTCTGACAAATTCCTTAATCATTCCATTTTTTTTATTTTTTTATGAAAAAATTAAAAAATCTAACTTTACCAGAAAAAAAAAATAATTTTAAAAATAACAGGTTCTGTGCAAAATTTTTGCATTTGTGCTAAAACCTGTTCTGTTACAAAAAAAAATCTAATTACTAATGAAGAAAATCGTTGAATACATAATTGAATACATTTTCTCTCGCGGGGCAGAGGCACCCTCCCGTAAAAGGACCATGGCTAGTGATAGAACTTTTTAGAAAAGTATCGATACTAGTATTCATTTGAAAATATTTAGCTTATAGAAATTACAGCTATTTCTTCTATGTTGTCTAAAAATTTCATAGCTGTATCAATTACCAGTTTCTCAGTAGAGAAAAATATATGTATTCATTTTTACTATGGGTGTATGTGATTGTATGTACTAAATTAAAAACTTTAGAACCGTTTTTCTCGAGTACAGTGAAACCCGCTTAAGTAACCAACATTTTTGGGCACCGTGAATATTTTGATGTAATCTGAATAAAATCCTTCTCCTAAGTACATCCCCGCTTATTTACCCAACCCGCCTAAGTACCTAAATTTTTCGTACCATATTTACCATTTCACTTATAATTTTCCTTTTTTAAGTGCTCCCGCAACACGTTCGGCAAAAAAATTCTAAAAAAATCAAGGGTAATTTTTATCCACTTGAAACTTGCACATTATTACGCTGAAATTTAATGGGCTATAAACACTTCTGAAAAAAAAATTTGTCTTGATTTCAAGTATGCTCGGTTGTAGGCGAAGGGGGTGAGCCGAATTTACTCTTCCCCTCTCTTCTCACCTCCTTCGCCTACGAACCGAGCACACTTGCAAGTAGGGTTGCCCGATTTTTTATGCGGGAAATCAGTACGTTAGACTTTTTCGTGCTAAAAAAATCAGTACTTTTCAGTACACAATATTTTGGTATATATAATACAGTTCATAAAAAATAAAAATGTTATGCATTTTAACATGAGTGTACACATCATTGTACACTAAGGTGGTCCAAAAATGCATGTGGGAAAAGTAAAGCCCATGTATTTTATATGGGAGAAAACAACTTTTCGTAGAAATTGTATACAATCCTCAAAAATCAAATTTTTATATCGGAAAACTCTGTTTATCTGCAGGAGATACCCAATAATAATACCCAATTGTTTATTTAGCCATTTTTTCATCGCAACTATAATTTACAGGTCCGCCAAACACCCACAAAAACCCCAAAAAATGCATTGGGAGGACCAATAAAAAATAGTTAGTATTAAATAACGGTTAAATAAACGATTATTGAAAGTCTCGTGAAGACAACTAGAGTTTTTCGATCGAAAAAAATTTATTTTCAAGAATTATATATCATTTCTACGAAAAGTTGTTTTTTGTTATATTAAAATACATGGAAAACTTTGAGCGCTTTTAGCGACCTCTAAATATTTTTTAATTACAAAATAAAAAATAGGGGTATACTTTTTTTCGATATAGATATAGGGGGTGAGAGCATTGCAATTCCGAATTCACTGTTTTTGGACCACCCTATTGTACACAGGACCCAATAGATTATTTTATATTTACGACATTTTTGAATAGCAATAATGAGATCATTTCCATTTTCAGTGTTTAAATAGTCAAAGAATTCTATATATTTAATTTTAAAGTTACTTTTAGTTTGAAGTTCAGTTTCAAAAATTTTAATTAGAAACCGGTTTCTCCCTTTGCGCAAGGAAGCAAACCTTATACATAAGATCCTCTCACTTGCTTCGTTTGAGTGTGGTATTGAAAAAAAAGCTAAAACTGTTTAAAAGTACCACTTTTTAAGGATTTTCTCCGTATTTCCTCATGGAAAGTCTAAGAATGTGCTAAAAACAGTATCTAACTCTATGTCTTGTATGCAAAACACTTTTACAATGTCAGAAAATTGAGAAGAAAGAATTTTAAAGCTGAATTTACATGAGGCGAATTTTTAGGCGATTCAACATTGCTCAAGAAAAATCGCCCGTGTAAATGGTGATTCAAAAATCGCTTGCCTCAAAGTAGACAGGAAGTCAACATTTGCAGGCGATTAGCGCCTCCCAAAAAATCGTCTCATCTAAAGGCAGCTTAAGTTATAGGCCAAAGCCATTCGAATATTCAAATTTACTGTTATTAAACTGAAAGTTATTTTCGAGATAACTAACAACACTCGACAAAAAAAGTCAGCCTTCATTTTATATAATTTAAGCTCTGTCATATTATCGCAACTGGTACGTAACGACCCAGCGATATGCCCATAAAACTATTGCTATTTTTGTTGTATTAATTTCTTGGGTTTGACATGCCTAGATATATATAACATGTCAACTATAATTAAATAATTTTTTTCTTACTTTTTACAGTACAATTTAAGGAAGTTCCAACGTTATGTAAAAACCTTAACAAAATCCTAAAATATTTTGTTTGAATTGAAAATTCAGTACAAATCAATACACATTTTGAAAAATCAGGACATTAGCGTACTGATTGAAGAAATGAATAAAATCAGTACAAGAGTTGAAACATCAGTACAGTACTGATAAAATCAGTACGTCTGGCAACCGTATGATTGCGGATGTTTGTGTTACATGCACATTCTCTTTCTGATTTTTCCGTTTTGTTCTCTGTTAGAAAGTATCTTAGACTATAGTTTCCAAATGGTTCCTCGAGAGAAAGTTCCCTTGAGTTTTGTTCCCGATTTCAACTTTTTCAGAACGTTCCGGAGACTCTTGTTTTCATTTTGTTCTCTTCGATGCTCCCGCTAAGTATTGTTCGCATCTTGTTCTCTTTGGGAACGTTTCACAAGTTTTTGTTGTTATATAGTTCACGTTGATAATGTTCTCGACAGTTTTTTTTCGCTTTCGTTCTTGTGAAAACGTTCCCGAAAGTTATTCTTATTTTGGTTTGGATTTTTAAGCGTTCTTGGGAACAAAACTACGATAAAGATATTTAGTTTCGATTATACCTTTTTGTTCTCGGTCCCTGTAAAAAATTACACTATAAAATTAAGGCACAACCTAACACCACCTTACTGAATACGCCCAACTGAGCTTTAATACGTCGATACTTTCTGGTATTCGCGATACTTACTCAGTACTTGTCACGATACTTACTCAGTACTTGCGCACTCACTAAGATAGGAAACTCTTAATATGAGATATTAAAAAAAACTTTTTAACAGTATAGTACTTTCAAGGTTAAAAAGGACAGAAAAAAGTACAATTGGACCTAAAATATCGGTCTGAAAACTAAACAAAAATAAATATTCTTTGATTAAATCACATAACTAACATTAATGCCGTTTAATATTTTAAACTAAGACTTGGCTCTTAATCTGGAATGTACGGAAACACACTTCATACCACGGCTGTAGATATATAGATATATGGTTAAACATACATACTTATTCTACGCTTTCACTTACATAGTACTGTTATATCAATTTCTGTTTTAAGGGGAGTTTGTGACATCACATTGCTAGCTTCACAACGGAAACGTGCATTGTTATCTGTTGCTTCTGCAGTAAAAGTATAAATATTTTCTGAAAGACGCCCGGCGGTTCTGAAAAGACAAAACACACAATATAACGAAAAGGTCTAAATTAATAAGTCATTAGAACTACAGTTTTATATACATGAAGCTCACATAAATATCATGTTTTTGACTTGAAACAAAAGAAGATAATAGCACACAGCACAAAAAGAGACGCGCCTCATCGAGCGTTTACCGTATACATTCATATTTACATATTTTGTCTCGCAACTCGATCTGTTTTTATTCTTATAAATAAATTCCAAATAAATGTATATGGTCAATCCTTTTTCAAAATAACAAATGGTTTTTATACCCGAGCGCACTTGTGCACAAGGGTATTATAACTATAATCACATAACGGTTGTTTCTAACAGGTAAAACGAATCGAGATAGATATAGACAAATGTATACATAAGCGATCAGAATGAAAAGAGCGGTGACTGTCTGTCCGTCCGCACACGATAACTCGAGTAAAAATTAAATTGAGATGTCTTAACGAATCTTTGTACGTGAACTTCTTTCGGGCGTAGGACGGATGGTATTGAAAATGGGCAAAATCGGACAATAACCACGCCTACCTCCCATATAACGGTAATTTTCAGAAATACGAAAACTACGATATTTTAGTAACTACTAAAGATTGTTCTTTCAAAATTTATATTTACAATTACTTTTAGACGAAAAATAGGAATATTATAAATTTTTGGAAAATGGACGTAGCCACGCCCACTTATGGTTTCATGTGTATATCTTGGTAACCGCTGCACCAATTTCTTCCACACTTGGCACAGTTGTTAGCCTTGCTACAGCATATTAAATGGCCGAAAATTTTTTAAATCGGACAATAACCACGCCCACATCCCATATAACGGTAATTTGGAGATATATGATGAATCAGTAAATATTAAAGCTAATTTATTCAAAATTGATACTTGAAACCATTCTTTACCAAGAAATATGTTTATGATAAAATTTTGGAAAATGGGCGTGGCACCGCCCACTTATGATCACATATATGTATCTCGCTAACCGTTCTACCAATTTGTACCAAACTCGGTATGGTTATTGGGCTTGCCAAATAAAAGCAAAAAGTTGAAAATTATTGAAATCGGACTAAAATTTCGGCCGCTTTTCATATAACGGTAAATTTCAGAAATGCTTGAAACTTCAATATTTTGAAATTTAAGACCGCTGAATTACTCAAAATTGATTCCCAGATCTGTTTCTTAGAATGGGAAAATACTGACTAAAACTACGGGCCAAAGCTTCCGCATGTTCAATGTTTATTACTGCGATGAGATTCCTATAAATAATACATGCGAAAAATGTTTCCTGGTCTATCAAAATAATACTAATTTAAAATAATTTTGACCTGCTACATTTAGTTCAGTAAATTGTTACAATGTTACAATGTTTTTCAATCAAACTGGTGGATTGGGAGCTATCAATGAAATTTAGAAATTTCTATTTCCGGCTTGTTTGAATTCTCGCTTAGCGACATATAACTTGAAATTTAGAAGTTATAAGTTATTTTTAGTACAGTCAAGTTATTGTTTAAAATTAGTCATCGGCATGGTTGTCAATTTCCTTTGAATGCTAAGAGAAGGGTTGCTCAGGTTGCTTTTTAAAATTTGCAAACTACTTGGTGTTATAAAATGCACGTTTATGTAGCTAAAAAATTTATTTTTCAAAGTGACAAGAATAAAGGAAAATGTCTTGCTTGGAGGATGAGCAGCCAACTGTTAAAAACGTTATTTATAATAGCTCGTACATAAATAAAATAAAAATAAAAATTCCTTCAACTTACGAATGCTTATGGGAAAAGGTATCCAAATTTATAATAATAATAACACTAGATTGGCGCTTACACATATGTTAGTGTTTGGCCGAGCTTCTCCTTCGATTTGTGGCGTGCGCCTTGGATGTTGTCACACAAAGCGGAGGGACCTACAGTTTTAAGCCGACTCCGAACGGCGATTGTATTTTTATGAGAAGTTGTTCTTCATGGCAGAAATACACTCGGAGGTTTGCCATTGCCTGCCGAGGGACGGCCGCTGTAACACTAACATATGTGTAAGCGCCAATCTATTATTATTATTATTAGCTTCAATTTTAATGAATTCTGGTTTAGAATCGTTTGTAGTTGATTGCAGTTTAAAATTTTAGCTGAAAAAAACTACATATAAATTTAAAAAAACGCATTACGGACTTATTTTTCAACTAAAAAAAAATAATTTTACTACAATCAACTACAAACGATTCCAAACCAGAATTCATTAAAGTTGAAGCTGTAGCCGTAAAAAACTTCATATAGATTTTTTGAAGAACGCATTATGCACTTAGGCACATCATACCGAAACGAATTCATGACGACTCGACTTCTGCACACTTGCACGCCCTGCATATGTCACCAGCTAATAAACAATTTCTACACATAACACATTTTTTGGCCGTTCTTTCGCCTCACGCACTTCCGCAAATATTTCTGCTCCGAAATATTGCGTAAACGCTTGTGGTTTAATGCAATTTGCACGAATTTTAGCACGAAATCATTCATTTCCAATTATTTTCTATTGAACTGACAAATAAATTTTATTTCCAGCACAAAAAAGTAAACAATTGACGATTTCAAAACTGCAAGCGCCTTAAGGCCCGTCCACATAGAACTTTGGCGTTGCGTTGGCGTTGGCGTCGCTTCAACAGCTGACTATGAATACATGAATTCAAATGCAGCCGTCCACATAGCCAAAATTCGACAACGCTCACGCCAACACAAAGCAAAAAGATGGCCAACTCTCATCTTTTCGCGTGCGTCGCTCGTCAGCTGTTGCAAATAAATAAAATTATGTGAAATATTTTCCTTTTTAATCAAGTGCGGGCAAGAAATATCGTTTTTAATGCAATTATTGATATGAAATATTAATTTATCTGTCGTTAGTATATTAATGTAGTGGCCCAAGCATTCGCTGCCAAGCGCTCATTGTAGCAAGCATACTTTTAACGTGCGTTCTGTCAAACCAACGCCAACGCCAAAGCTAACACGAAAGTTCTATGTGGACCGGCCTTTACAATGTTGGGCGCTTCGATTCATGAAGCTTTTATGATTAGGCGCAAACATGATTTTGAATCGTAATCTACAGAGCTTCATTGAAATACATGGGCTCGGCATAAAAGTTTTATACTTTAGTATGCCGAAACGATTACACTACTATGATTAGGAGCTTAATGTGCGAAGTGCCTTATTTTTCAACAAAAAAAATTAAGACTACAATCAACTACAAACGATTGTAGACCACAATTCTTTAAAATTTAAGCTGTAGCTGTAAAAAACTTTATATAAATTTAAAAAAAACGCATTACGCACATATTTATCAACTAAAACAAAAATAAAACTGTAATCAACTACAAACGATTCTAGACCAGAATTTATTAAAATTTAAGCTGTAGCTGTAAAAAACTTCATATAAATTAAAAAAAACGCAATAAGAACTTATTATTCAACTAAAAAAAAAGTTTAAACTACAATCAACTGCAAACAATTCTAGACCAGAATTCAATAAAATTTAAGCTTTAGCTGTGAAAAACTTCATATAAATTAAAAAAAACGCAATAAGAACTTATTATTCAACTAAAAAAAAAGTTTAAACTACAATCAACTGCAAACAATTCTAGACCAGAATTCAATAAAATTTAAGCTTTAGCTGTGAAAAACTTCATATAAATTAAAAAAAAAAACACAAAAACAAACAACAACAAAAATTTAAAGCTACAATCAACTACACACGATTCTAGACCAGAATTCATTAAAATTGAAACTGCAGCTGTAAAAAACTTCATATCTTATGTTATATTTCTCTAAGGTGTTTTTTTGTGTGTTAGTCTCCCTTTTTCTACTTTTCTATGTAAGCAATTCCACTAGTGAGGTGTCATTTGAAAAGTCAGAGGTCCCCTGAGTGGTTATTAGGTAATATTAATGGTCATAATCTTATATATTATTTCTCTAAAGTGTTTTTTTGTTAGCCTCCCTTTTTCTACTTTTCTATGTAAGCAATTCCACTAATGAGGTGTCATTTGAAAAGTCTGAGGTTCCCTGGGTGGTTATTAGGTAATATTAATGGTCATAACACCTCTGAAGTCAAGAAATTTGTAATTTTATTTTTGGTTTTAATTTACCAATGTTAAGTCCCACTAAAGGTATTTTGTACTGAAGCACTATTGTGACTGTAGCATCGCATACGCCGTATACGACAGTGGTGGGCGCACACATAATTCAATAATTAAAGGTTCGATAAACTGACAATTGTCTCTCTCGCACCGCTCCCTTAGCTCATATATTATTGTTTCTGTTAAAGAAATATTTAATCAAAAAGTTAATTCTGAATATATTTTAACCTCAAATATTGTATACAAAGATATATTGTGAGTAACACCATGTTTCCCTCAACTCATGACACCAGTCAGTTTGTAATATGTTTTTATGTACCTAATAAGTATAAGTTCTGATGTACTATAAATCTCATTCACGCTTTGTAATATATGTATAATAAAAATAAGGGATTTATAAGAATAATTCTGTTTACTTTTTCCGCGAACTATTAGAACAGTCTGCTTTTATCTGTGGCTACAAAGAGGGATGAGTTTACTGTGTATTTCTGTCTGCGCATGGGGCCGCTTATAAACTAAATAAAACCCATTACGCACTTATTTTTAAACAAAAAAAATTTACGACTACAATCAACTACAAACGATTCTAGGCAAGGATTCATTAACATTTAAGCGGTAGCTGTAAAGAACTTCATATAAATTTTTAAAAAACTCATTACACACTTATTTTTCAACTAAAAAAAATTTTAAAACTACAATCAACAAAAAACGATTCTAGACCAGAATTCGTTAAAATTGAAGCTGAAGCTGTAAAAGATTTCATATAAATTAAAAAAAACGGAATACGCACTTATTTTTCAACTACAAACAAAAATAAGCTTACTACAATCTTCCAGAGAGTTGAATATTCTAGGTATTTTATCAAAATGCATCAAGGTCGGATGCCAACTTCACTGAGCTACAATAAAATTAACAAATAGGTTAGGAAGAGCCTGTCTGAAAGTATACAACAAAGCAAATGCATGTATAGATTTGACAAGAACAAAAACGCTGTCAAGTTTAAATAGCGGCAAATCAACTGCACTTGATAGCAGTGGTTTGAATAAGGAAAATGAATTAGCAACACGAGTTTACGGGGTGTGCATAGCTCAGTGGTTAGCGCTTCTGACTTTGCACATCGATGAAGAGGGTTTGATCCCTTCTGAAGTCTAGAAATAGAAGTCTGATGAAGAGATGTGGTGATCTCCGAAATAGCTGCTATAACTTCTACCGCTCAGACCTTGTTGCTTTTCCATTTTTCTTAATAAAATAATATTAAAATTAAATGCTAATAACAGTAGCCACACACGACGAACACGTGCGCGCGGTGCTCGTTCGTCGTTTGTAGGGCGGTTCACGTCGTTTGTGGCGTGGTTTGCGAACATTGCATAGGAAACAAAAACAACAACCTCATTTTGTGGTGATGCTTGCGGCGTGCACTCCGACGGATAAATGCATCCAAGTCATGTGCGTTAATTGAATTTTGGGTTAATAACGCTAAATTACTATATGTATACATATGTACGTATGTACATACCAGGGTTGTTGCGAATATTCGCATTCGCAAACGAGGAGCTTCCGCATTAATTTTAACATTCGCATTCACTTTCGCATTCGCAATAATCAATGCGGAGCTTTTTCGAATGCGAATATTTTGCAAGTGGACCGATAAAACGTATATATGGCAAAAAAAATTACATATTGTAGCCAATATTTTGGCTGTGATCGTAGGAGTACTTGTGTAACAAAACTGGTCAAATGTCATATTTATCAACTTTGANCTGTGATCGTAGGAGTACTTGTGTAACAAAGCTGGTCAAATGTCATATTTATCAACTTTGATAAAAATGTCTTTAAAATATTATTTCTTAAGCTATATAACCGAGCTATCAATGGGCAGCCATAAAAGTTCCCACTTCTACTTGAACTTTGACGTACGTTAAAGAGAACATAGTCCTTTTAATATTTTTTTTCTGTGCTTTACATACTTACTTTTGCTTCTTTCTTTATTATGATTTTTTTGGGCCAATGTTGAAAATAAACTACTAGACACAAAAGAAGAAAGTGTGCACTTTAATTCTTAACAAAATTTTCGTGATTTGCTTTTGATGTTATAGGCGTTGCGTCTGACTCGTAAGTCGGTTTGGATGTGTTTGTGAAAATAAATATGTGTTAGTTACACCAACATGACTCCCGGCATGACTCTTACTGATTCAACTGTGTGTAGTCGAAGGCGAGTCAACACGTACACAAATGACTCGCGAGCCAGACGTACCGCGTATGCCGCCTATTACATATATTCGTTTGAATAATTTCCAATGGGGCTCTTTGGGGAATTTTTTTTAGCAAAAATTAAAAAAACGGTAGTTTTGTTTACTTGCTGGATAATATTTTTTTAAAAGGATATACATTGGATCCTTGGCTAAAAACTTCTGTGGTAAAACTGTCCCTTCTTTGCTATTTAAAGTCAATGAGTAAGCTCCTTCAATAGGGATTTCCAGTAGAAATGATCAACGTCTAGCTGTAAAGAGAATCGATGCTCAAATAATTAAACGGCTATAGGTCTGACCTTTAATTAGATAAGAATTACGTCACTATCTGTTATTCAAATGCTTATAAAAAACGGGGTGCTTTAAAAAAAAAACAGTATTCTGATCCGATTCGGCCGGTAGATAACTCACTAAAGACCTAAAAGAATTTAAAAACATCTACTACATCAATTAATTAGTTTCTGTCTTTATTAAAACCCAGGATTTTTGAGAAATTCCCAACCTAAGAAATTTTGTTTTTATAAGGTATTGTAACTAATCTTTAAGAGCACTAACATTTAGATGGGGCTTTTATATATTATGGTAACGACATGAATATTCATAGCGTGAGAACAACTTAAAAAATTTCATAAATTTTTAAATTTATAATTTTACTCTACATCATATCTTCAGGACGATTAATTATGTAAGACCATAGAAAAACCTTAGTTGGATTTTGGTCAATTATGCATCGATAATTGTGTAACGTGAAAATCTTTTTTTTTATATTAAATGTCCTTTTTTCCTCTTTTAATAATTCTTGTTACAAAATATCTCTCAAATAGGGAAATTAGACACAATCTGGCATCACCTTTGTGAAGAGCTTTGAGCTTGTGTTTTTTAGACAGAGAATAATTATAGAAAACACTCTAATCCTAAACGTCCAAATCCAAAAATGTCTGCGTAAAGAGCCTTGAATAAAGTATTTCTTATTTGAATAGCGAAGCTTCATACTAAACACTCAAATTTTAAAATTTCAAGTCTTAAAAAGGATTACGTGAAGAACATTGAATAGAGTATTTCCTTTTTGTTTCTCTCTACGTTTCTCTAACAGGTCAATTCTGCACGTTACCGAAGATTTTGTAACCGGAAAATTGTATTACGAAAAAATTTTACCAGTTCTTGTCACCGCTACTCTAGGTACGTTGGTAACGCAGTTAAAATATTCAGCAATTCAGCTATGAAGAATTGTGGAAATTCTGGTATTTCATATTTCACGGGGCAATACTTTGTTACCAGTTTATGAGATAGTAACAAAATTTACCGGTTACAAGAGTACACAGACTACGAAAAGGGTTTAAAAATTGACAGGAAGTTTATTTACCGGTTACAAGATGTTTATTACCAGCGCAGAATAGACCTGTTTGTGCAGTTTTGATCTACAAAATGTCGTTTCGTTGGAAGTGAAGACTTTTTGCTCGTTTTAAGTTCCTTTTCTGCATTTCAATCAAACGATCGTTAACGCTTTTGAAAATTTTTATAAAAATATGTCGAAGAAAATCCAATTTTGGAAAAATGGACGTCTTGGCATTGAAGTTCTATCAGAAGAATGGGAAGTTCCCAAAAACAATGGTTCCAGAAATTGAATAATATATTGCTTGAAAAGCGGTAATATAAAAAACATATTTTCAGTTGATTTTCATCATTCAATCGAAAAACGATATAGGCTTGAAAACAAGAATCATAAATCCGAATTCTGTTCGAGAAATTCAAAGTGTGCAAAAGAGAAATTATCGCCACTGTGGAATTTAATTTTTTCACACAATTTCGTTTTCTTTTTTTAACCAATTTGCAACACAGTTTTCTCAGGGCTCCATCTTTTTATGCGAACACGATTGAATAAAACGCCAGTAAGTAAATGTCAACACACAAAATTTTATAGAGGTACATAACTTAAAAACAAAGTATATTTTTATTTAGCGAAATCCGAAATGATATGACTGAAGAGCGTTGACGATCTGTATGAAGACAGATCCTAAATCAAAAAGAGAATGCGAAATTGGTCTAAATATGAAAATTTATACAGGTTTATAATCATGCTTATTGCTGACTAATTACTCAACAAAAAAAATGCTATTAATCGCTCTGAATGAAGACAGTTTATAGAGATCTAAAAGTTTAAATTAGTAGAGGATTTTTACTAATAATAAAATTGAAGAGAAAAGAGTATAGAGGAAGAGGAATATAAAAATATGTCTGCATTCAGAGCCTTATAAATCCTTTTTTGAATAAATTCTCTTTATTCAGAGCCTTATAAACCCTAATAAGAGCACAGTCTATGATAATAGCCTTATAAAACCCGTCGTTCTCCAAACTTAGAGTTGTGTGTTATCCGTGTAGGTAAGGTTTCGCGGACGCTGTAAATATGAGAGGAGTCAGCTTCGCGTACCAATTACGTAGAAGAGGGTGGGTAGACTCCACTGACCGGACAGGCCTCTTTTTCTTCTTACTTGGTCTTCTTGGCTTCATTTTCCTATTCTTTTTTTCCTCTGTTTTGCCTTTTTTTGCAAACTAGGAAGTGCAAAACATACATACATCGGCATGAGTATATTTTTTTGTTAGTGTTGCTAGGGTTTCCAGATTTTTTTGGCGCGAAATCAGTACATTAGACTTTTTCATGCTATAAAAATCAGTACTTTTCAGTACACTTTTATTCCAAGCAGATTTATGAATGTAAGTAGTGGATAATACTTTGAAACGCCAGAGTACTTGTTTTTAATAATATCTTGCTATGGGTAAGGCTTCCTCAAGTGGGCCCCGAATTTGCCAAGATTATACTATTATTACCAAGAAAAGTAAAACAAAATTTTGTAACGCAAATAATTTAAATAAATTGTATACATAGTTTAATGTTTTTTGAATCTGCACCCAAAAAAAAATTTTCATTCGGAAACTTACTTTCAAAGAAAAATAAAAATTTCCAAAACACTGCAAAAATTTTCAATTGTTGATAAAAAAAAACTATTTGGAATTTTGGAACAAAATTTACACAGTGTACTTTTCGACTACAAAACTCGGCGCTGCCTGAATATCATTGAAAAATATTAATCTTGGTAAATTCGGGGCCCACTTGAGGAAGCCTTACCCGCTTATAAATAAAATGTTGTTCATAAAAAATAAAAATGTTATTCATTTTAATATGAGTATACACATTAACATGTAGTACGAGATACCTTTATAATAGTTACTAGCGGTACCCCGGTGTGCTTCTCTACACCAAATATTGAAAAATTAATGAAAAATCCTGCACGCCGTACTTCCTTTTGTTGGGAGTGCTCCTCAACATTTTGCGATCTTCTTTGCGATAACATCATGTTCGCAAGACGCGTACGTCGGCCTATATTTGAACGACGGGATCGTGGCATTTTATTCAATAGCGAACGAAAAACTCAATGCATAGGAACGAAATCGATAAATCGTATGGTAAACGCACTTTTTTTTAAATAATCAAATGAAATTCACAATCGACAGTAAAAGAGCACTTGAAAAAACTTCATTCGAAGGCAAAGAACACAACACAGCCACAATTTTCAACAATGGTTTTGTTCACTATAAATCAATGAGGAGAAATACCTGCATGGAAAATTTCCAGTGTACTCAAACTTTTCGTACGAAACGCTGCAACAAATTTGTGCAAAAATATTGAAATTGACGAAAAAAAAATAAAATGAAATATGAATTAAGAACTATATTAAACACACGAGTTGATTCTCGAAAGTCCAAAATAGCAAGACCGAATATTAATGTACACCACCTTTTCGATAATAAGATGAAATGACAGATATGTTGTGTTGCGGTGACTTTCATTCCATTGGCTCTACAAAATCCCTATTGAAAAACTTGCAGCCATGTTTATACTTGACTTAATTTATCCGAAGAAAAAATAAACACAGCACATTATAGCAACAATTTTTCACTATGTTTTCGATTTTTCATGTATGTGCTGTTGTACCATATACGTGGTTCATGTGACAGACATAAACTGTCATATATCATGAACCGCTGGACCGACTTCGGGCCCACTTCACATAACCCATCTGCATGATAGTCCGAATATACCGTTTAAATTTGGTAGAATTCGTGCACTTATTTTTTTATTTAAGATGGGAGGTGCCACGCCCCCCTTTCCCAATACCGCACATTTTTCTCCATGAGTATGGAATTATTTCATATGTCTCTATACCAATTTCCAATAATCTACTACAAATATTTCAAGAGATATACCAGATGAAAATTTTTGTTAGTATGGGTGGTGCCACGCCCCCTTTTCCGAATTCGGGGAAACTTAACACAAACCATCTGCATAATAGCCCGACTATGCCGTATAAATTTGGTTGAAATCTTGTACTTATTTTTTATATATAAGATGGGAGGTGCCACGCCCTCTTTTCCAATACCGCCCATTTTTCTCCCTGAGTATGGAATTATTTGATATACCTCTATACCAACTTCCAGTACTCTACCACAAATATTTCAAAAGATATACAACATACAAATTTTAGTTAGTATGGGAGGTGCCACACCCCCTTTTACGAATTCGGGCAAACTTCACATAAACCATCTGCATGATAGATCGAATATGCCACATAAATTTGGTTGAATTCGGTGAAGCCGGTCTCATGTTATGAAGTCACACCAAAAACGTGCACTTATTTATATATATAAGATTACAGGAGCCAATAAATTATTTTATATACATATGTACATGAAATTTTTTAATAGCAATAATGAGATCATTTCCACATTCAGTGTTTAAATAGTCAAAGAACTCTAAACATTATACATATTTTAATATTACTTTTAGTTTGAAGTTCGCTTTTTATTAGAAGTCGGCTTCTCTCTTTTCGCCAGGAAGCAAACTTTATATTTAAGTTAGTTCCTCTCAGGTGCTTCGTTTGAGCGTGGTATTGAAAAAAAAAATTACAAATTTATTCAAACTGTGGAAAGAGACCTCTATTTAAGGACTGCATCCGTATTTACTCATGGCTTAAATTATTTTTTCAACTGCGCAAAAATTTTGAAAGACTAAGAATTCGCCAAAAAGAGTATCTAAATTGAGAAAAACGAATTGTAAGTTATAGGCAAAGCCATTCAATTATTCAAATTTGTTGTTTTTAAACTGAAAGTTATTTTCGAGATAACTAACAATACTCCACAAAAAGTGCCAGCCCTCTGCTAGATAATGACCCGCAATATGCCCATAAAACGATTGCTCTTTTATATTAATTTTTTGCGCATATCAAACATTACCGAAAACAAGTCAACTATAATTAAATTATTTTCTACTTACTTTTTACAGTAAATTCTAAGAAAGCAACGTTATGTAAAAATCGTAAGCAAATCGTAAAGTATTTTGTTTGTGTAAAATAATATTACACAAACAAAATACATGGGCAAAAATTACCGATCAACGAGTTACCGTGTACCAAGCTCGGTGGGAAGAAATCTATTACAAATTTGATTGCTCAGAATTTAAAAATCAGTACAAATCAGTACAAATTTAAAAAAATCAGGACATAAGCGTACTTATTGAAAGAATGAATAAAATCAGTACGAAAGTTGAAAAATCAGTACTGTACTGTACTAATAAAATCAGTACGTCTGGCAACCGTAAGTGTTGCACAGTGGAGCGGATGCAAGAAACCCACCCCGAACCGATGAGCTCAGCCAGGAACCACGAGCTTGCCGAATTGCCACTCCGCCCTGCAACAAATCTACTGCTACACAACAGATCTTATAATTTTTTAGACAGGTTGCAACCCTATAGAAATTCTAAATAACAAAGGACACGCTCCTGTCTATTCAGAATATGTTAGAGAAAAACTCGTCTAAATTCGTTCAGTAGTTTTCAATATTAGCGCATTCAAAGGATCTCTACTTTTCTTTATACTATGTGTAGATAATTAGGAGCTTTTCAACAGGTGACAACCCTACTAAAAACATTAAAGCTTTTGTACATGCGAAGGCCAGGCCCTTTCATTTGATATCTCATTTTGTTATCCAACGAACGGTGAAGAACTTTTAACTTTTTATTAGGTGGCGATCCTACTCAGAAAAATAATCCATTATTGCACATCTAGAGGTCAAATCTTTTCGTTTGACAGCGACGGTGTAGAACTGATCGCTTCGCTTATTATGATCGCATATTGTAATTTTATTAATAAGTGGCAACCCTATTCAAATATATAAAACACTAGCAGACCCGTCGAACTTCGTCCCGCCCAAAATTTTCTTTCTTTTTGGTCCAAAAATTTCACCAACAATTCACGTTCACGATTTTCATTGGCACATTCATCTGCTAAGATTATGGTTTGGTGGTCATTTGCCGCTTTAAATAACCTAAAGAAAGTGAATCCGTGAAGTGATCCGTGAAGAAGTTCTTGAAATTCTCCAACTGTGCAGCATTTCATAGCACGGTTATTCGCAAAACGAAATAGATTTGAAGAATCTTTTCCTCTTCACTCCCTGGCGGCAACAATGAGCCGGTTCTATAGTGAATCTGTCGTAGAAGCTTTACAGTATAGTTGGTGGAAATTTCAAAATGGGTGGGAATCATTGTTCTACAGAAATGCAATATACATATACTTATTTCAGACGAAATACCTTAAAAGCTTGAACGCATAATAATATTGGAAAATCACATCCATTGGGCCAATCGTAACACAGGAGAGTTCAATATACTCAATGGTGCAACAGGTTGATTTAATCTGACCTTCACGGCAACTTTTCTCACTTGGCTATTTTTAGTAATAACTCGTCTCCAGCGCCACTTGGCAGCACGTTTTTGTAATAGTATTGCTCTTACCATGACCAATACATATTTAAAATATTAGCCAAATGAAGTCATAAATAAGGTTTTTAGTAATAAATAAACTACAGCGCTACTGGCGGATTGAATTGTGAAACTAAACCATCCAGAGCCACTGAAACACACACAAAAAATTTAGTTAAAATCCGTACAATTATTTAGAAGGATTTCACTCACAAACACACCTACAGAAGAATGATAAATACATTCAAAGATAGCTTAAAGTCAGTCACGCCCCCTTTTCATTCATATACATACAAATCTCCAGACGAAGTTCCAGTACTCTACCATTACCATTAATACTTTCAGAGATATGCAGTATAAAATTTCGGTTTGTATGGGAGGTGCCACGCCCTCTTTACCAATAGCTCCCATTTTTCTTCATCAGTATGCGATTGATTTCATATATCTCCATACTAAGTTCCAATACTCTACCATGGACATTTCCAGAGATATGCAGTATAAAATTTCGGTTTGTATGGGAGGTGCCACGCCCTCTTTACCAATAGCTCCCATTTTTCTTCATCAGTATGCGATTGATTTCATATATCTCCATACTAAGTTCCAATACTCTACCATGGACATTTCCAGAGATATGCAGTATGAAAAATTCGGTTTGTATGGGAGGTGTAACGCCTCCTTTACATATAGAATTTTTTAGCCGTAAACCATCCTTGAACACGTGCGGCAGGTGTCTGAAGTTTCAAAATAATCGGTTCAGCCGTTCTTGAGCTTTGCGGACACTAAAAAAACGGCTTTCAAAATATATATTAGTACACTGAGGAAAAAAAATATTAAAATCAAATAGAAACGTAATTGATCTTACTATAAACGTCAACAAAAGTACTGTATATTGGTAAATATTCAATTCAATTACGCGCATATTAAAATGACCGCGTTCGTACTGAAAAAGCATCCGTGAAGTGCATAATCAAGACAAAAACTAAAAAAAAAAATTAATTTGCTTGTTGCCTGCAGTGGAATTCGAACCCGGCCATCTTCGGATATCAACAACTTGTGGCAAGCATCTTTGCGCACTCAGCTACACCCAGGCATATAAATTTGCTTCCAAATGTTAAATATCCATCAACACCACAGCACGCGATTTGTACGGATAACCATGTATGTACTATGTATGTATGTGTGTGTTGTCACGGCTCTCAGAGCGGCGGTCTGCATGCTAGGGGTGCGTATGTACACTTACATATACATACTCAGATGTGAACAGTCAAATACGTGCGTAACAAATTTTGTATGAAAATATTATTTTTAAATACGAATATTTTTAAACGATATTCAAATCTAAAGTATTCATTTTCACTATGCATTATTTCCCTCAGTGTATATATATATTATATATCTTTTGTTTCCGATTGCCACGAAAAAAACTTGCCTAGTGACGGATTCGCCCCTTGATATGGTGGTTGCTCAAAGCTATTTATATTCGAAATTGCATGAAAATTCGAAAACAGGATCCTATAAGCTTATCTAGGCAAAAAGCTAACTTCGTACAAAATTTTAATCAAATCGGACCATGGATAAGATTTTTCGAATAGATCGGTCCCTGGTCCACTTCGCGCAAAAAAAGGATCCTATATGCTAATCTAGGCAAAAAGCTACCTACGCACCAAATTTTAAGCAAATCGGATCATAAATACGATTTTTTCGAATAGATCGGACCCTGGTCCACTCCCAGAAAAAAGGATCCTATATGCTAATCTAGGCAAAAAGCTACCTACGCACCAAATTTTAAGCAAATCGGATCATAAATACGATTTTTTCGAATAGATCGGACCCTGGTCCACTCCCAGAAAAAAGGATCCTATATGCTAATCTAGGCAAAAAGCTACCTACGCACCAAATTTTAAGCAAATCGGATCATAAATACGATTTTTTCGAATAGATCGGACCCTGGTCCACTCCCAGAAAAAAGGATCCTATATGCTAATCTAGGCAAAAAGCTACCTACATACCAAATTTTAAGCAAATCGGACCATAAATACGATTTTTTTTTAATAGATCGGTCCCTGGTCCACTTCACGGAAAGAAGAGGATCCTATATACTAATCTAGACAAAAAGCTACCTACATACCAAATTTTAAGCAAATCGGACCATAAATACGATTTTTTTTTAATAGATCGGTCCCTGGTCCACTTCACGGAAAGAAGAGGATCCTATATACTAATCTAGACAAAAAGCTACCTACATACCAAATTTTAAGCAAATCGGACCATAATAAGATTTTTTCGAATAGATCGGTCCCTGGTCCACCTACCAGAAAACAGTAAATTTTTTTTTTGCCTAAAACATGGTGGTTGCTGCAGGCTATTTTTTTACAAAATTTCATGAAAGTCGGACCAGCCGTTCGCGAGATGTTACAAAAAAAGGGACTTGTCTTTATATAATTAATATAGATTATTGCTTTTCTAGAGGCCTCATCTTTTGTAATCTAACGAACGCTGCAGATGTTATAGTTTTTTAGACAGGTAGCAACCATATTAAAATTCTAAATAAAAAAGGTCACTCTCCTATCGATACAGAGGATATTAGAGAAAATGTCGTCAAAATTCGTTCAGTAGTTTTCGAGATTACCGCGTACAAAGGCTCCCGACTTCCCTTTATACTATGTATAGATTTACACAGACACCCAAATTTAAACAAAAGTAAATTAAATTAAAGGAATTAAAAACTAAAAATAAAAATATGTACACCACAAACCCAAGTGTTAACAGTCCTGCGAAATTTATATTTATATCTATGTATGTTAAATTAAAATACATATTTGATTTTTTTCTAGCACGTCGAGATTTTTTTTATCGGTGGCGTGCTTATTTTAGGATTTTTTTTACTTAAAAACCAACAGCATTAGATAAAAAATACCCATAAGTAGACTAATTAAATAAGAAAAACGTATCTAATTTTGAAGTTAACGCTAAGAAAATTGATAAAAGTTATTTTCTTAGCGGTAGTATTACTAGCGTTAACTTCGAAATTACTTAACTTATTCTGATTTGCTTAGTCTCTTTATGGGTATTTTTAACTAGTGCTATTGGTTTTTAAGTGAAAATTCCGTTCTAATTACATAAGAATTTTTGGCTTTTCATGCAAATTGCTAAAAATCCTAAAATATGCACGCCACCGATAAAAAAAAGTCTCGAATTGCTAAAAAATACTAAAATATACGTCACCAATAAAAAAATCTCGACGTGGTAGAGAAAAATTAAAGATTTACGTTAATTTAACATACAATTCAAAAAGTAACATAATTTTTGGAATTGGGTAACAAAATTTAGTTTTCGCAGGCCTGTGTTATTAGTGCGTTTGTGAAGTGTTCCTTAGTATTTTCAATGCTACTTACCTATATGCCATTCGTATTTGGGAACCATTTTTGTACCAAATCAACTGCGCCGGTGGATTTCCTCCTCTGCTCCGACATATAAGTTCTACCGTTTGGCCTCTTCGCAAAATTTCACCTTGTGTATAACCCTCAACGTAAGGTGGTCCGGGAGGATCTGAAACGAATATATCGTTTAATAATGCCAATCTCAATCAATATTGGAAATATTTGTTCCACTTTGGCTCTCAAAGTACTGAACAGTGATGCCAGACATTCTCCGTTAAAAGTCCCACGAAAATCGGGTAAAGATCCCTCAATTACCAACATTTTAAAAATGTATCCCACAAAATTCCCAAAGAATTCCAAACTTATCATATTTCAGTAGTAAAGAAGTAACATCCATAAAACAATAATAATAGATTGGCGCTTACACATATGTTAGTGTTTGGCCGAGCTTCTCCGTTTTGTGGCGTGCGTTAAGAAAAAACCTTTTTCTACATTTTTCTGCGATGTTGCTTTGACCAGGGCTTGAAGCCAGGCCCTGCGGAGTGGAAGCGCGCACTGCCTAGGTACTAAACCGATTTACATAATTCTTTTTTTTTTTAATGAAACATTTACGAAAAACAACAGATGCATACTTATTTTTTTATTCTTGGAAGATAAATACCCTTTTTTGGGTGTAAAGTTATAAAAAAGGCAGAGGCGTGCAAGCATCTGACTATTTGATCGCCAAATACAGCGCATAGCAACGTGAAAATTCCGTACATCAGTATCCATCAAACACAAGGTCCCAAACGCGAACACGATGTGTGTGTGCGACGTATATGCGCTGTAGTATCCCTGCAGAGAAACCGCGGATTAGCGAATCAAATTTCTAGTTCCGTACTAGGTATTTATCGCCAAAAACGGACTAGTCCGATAGTAAAACAATTTAATGCTTTTTCCTAAAGTTTGGCAGTAAGTTTATTGTAGCAGGAGATTACAATGCCAAACACACATTCTGGGGATCTAGATGGATTACACCAAAAAGGTAGAAATCTTTATAAAGTAATCCAGAACACAGGATTTGACGTTTTGTCTACTGGTCAGCCAACGTATTGGCCATCTGACCCCCAAAAAATAATCGATCTTATTGACTTTGGTGTAACAAAGGGTATTGCGCGACACCGAGTTAATACTGAAACATTATTTTATCTCTGTCAGATCATGCACCTTGCCTCATAACATTATCAATGTTTATTAATTATGAGAAAAAACAAAAAAATCTTACATATGTGACCTGGTCTACGGAAAGGGGGCTTAGGTGTCAAAAAATCAATTTTCACTTTTTGGTTGATTCGGATGGAAGATGAGATGCTTTTTCACGTGGTGAAAAGCAGAAAATCCTAACTTGCTTAGAAGTG
>NW_016157558.1:126006-137757 GCF_001687245.7 Rhagoletis zephyria
GACCAACAACAACACTTACTGGACCAACAACAACACTTACTGGACGTCCGGCGCGGAGAACAATTAACGAGATAATGAGAAACTGACGAAACGAGTTGCTTACTTTTAACAGCTTTTTCACAGAAAACTAGTTTTCGCACGTAAGCTCCCTTTTCGTAGACCAGGTCACATATAAGTAAGCACACAAACTGGTTAACTGGTTGACCCGCAAATTCCTATTCTGACCAAGAATGATATCGACAGGGCAGCTGAAAAACTCACTGATATAATAGTTAAGGCCGCAGAAATTGCACCAAAATCTCCGCACCAAATCCTCCTATTAAACATCGCAGTTCTTACTGCCCTGGCCTACACACCCCAAACATTCTTAACTTAATACATTAATGTGTGTACAAAGGAATCACGTATTTTGTTGCAGGCGGAAAAAGAAAGAAGTACCCAGTCGATCCTTTAGTCCTTGTCTGCTTCGAAACAGACTGACTACTCCCTTAGGCGAACACTGAAGCATGCGAAGAGACTCGTTCGAAGAGACTGGTCGAGGAATGATGAAGATAAAGTAAACGCTTTCGCCTGTCATCTTTCACAAGTCTTTAGACCCAATGAAGGCTCTCATCCTTCCAATATTTCAATACCCCCCAGTAGCCTTACCACAAATCCGCTTCGGGTTAAAAAGAAAGATTTAATTAACACACTGGTTTACAGGTGAAATGATAAAAGAGCTTTCACAAACTGCCGTACATTTTGTGTTACATATTTTTAATAACATGCTTAAGTTGGGGCATTTACCCGTCTTATGGAAACTTTCAGAAATAATTATGGTGCCAAAGCCAGGCAAAGATCCGACGGTAGTAAATTCATATCGGCCGATTAGCTTGATTTCTGTATTTTCCAAAATATTAAAAAAAAATTATATTGAAAAAATACAACCTTCATTAACAAGTAACCAAATAATACCACCACATCAGTTAGGCTTTCGTGAAAAACATAGCACTGTAGAACAAGTTGATAGAATTGTTTCTTGTATTAGAAAGGCCTTCGAAGGGAAGAAATACTGCACCGGTGTATTTCTGGAAATCTTTCAGGCTTTTTACAAAGGCTGGCGTGATGGCCTTATACACAAACTAAATGTTTTACTCTCTGCAAATACGCATGCAATTCTGGAAAGCTTTCTGCTGGGGAGAAACTTCAGTCAGGCAGAATTCCTTTAGAACGGAAAGACACCCAATATATGCAGGTGTCCCTCAAGGCAGTGTTCTAGGGTGATAGCTAACAAGATCAACGGATAAGGTAAATTGACTTTATTTCGAACCAGGGTTATTACCTTTTCAGCATTTCAGGAGACAGCATTGTTCCTAATCCCATTGCTTTAGACAGTGACACTCCGCCAATTGATTCTTTGCCTACTCCCGGCTCAAATAAGGAATTAATAAGTTTTAATTCTCCGTGTGAGTTATCTCAATCTTTCTCAGGTGTCAGGTAGTTCGAGAGTTTGAGTTTAAATATCGAGCTCGGAATTAAAATACTGTTCAAATTCCCTCCTCAGGATCAAAAAACTTATAAGTAATTTTTTCTTCAATATTTATTACCAAAATGTTAGAGGTCTTAATACAAAATTAACCGAGCTGTACTTAAAGTCTTTTGATTTAAATTATGAAATTTTGGTTTTTACTGAAACTTCGCTAAAACCGAATGTGTTTAATAGTGAAATATTGTGTAGTAAGTATGAAATATTTAGAAGTGATCGCTTAGATAGAAAAGGCGGGGGTGTTTTAATAGCTGTTCACACCGACTTTTCCTCTGAAAAAGTTGTATTCACAGGTTCAGATGATGTTGAATTCCTCTGTGTTAGAATACGGTGCCCCTCAAGTAGTGTTTTTCTTGTTGCAATTTATATTCCACCAAACTCTAACCCTTCTGTTTACTTTAAACATTCTTCAGTATTGCTCTCTTTATTTGTCATGGTCAAGCCCTCCGATTCGATTGTTGTGTTGGGTGATTTCAATCTAGCGTATGTTTCCTGGGATTTGGTGGATGGAATTCTGGTACCAAATTCTTCTCGGGATATGCTTAACCAATTTCTTAACGAACTTTCCGATCTTGGTCTATATCAGATAAATTCAGTTATCAACAACTTAGGTAAATGTCTTGATTTAGCGTTTATTGATGATACTGCTAAATGCACTATAATACGTGGCGATCCTTTAGTTATACATGTAGACCCTTATCACCCACCATTTGTGTTGTCCTTGGTACCATCCTACGATTCGTGTTATTGTCCTGAAACTAGAACGCCAAAAGGTCGGCGATATTCTTTCAAATACGCTAACTACGACAAGCTTAAAATAGCAATATCTGAAATAATCTGGCCTGAGTACGATGGGGATATTGAGAACAGTGCCTTACACTTTAGTAAAATCTTGAATAATATATTCAGTAATCTAATTCCTCTTGTTAAAGAAAATACCGGACCTCGCAACTCGTTGTGGTTTAACTCAGAGCTAAAGCATTTAAAAACCAGAAAACTAAATCATTTAAACTTTATAAAAATCAGGCCTGTCTTCTCACTACGCCGCGTACTCCATCCTTCGTTATAAATACAATGCCTTTAACAGAAAATGTTACAGGAATTTCATTAATAAAACTCGCATTAACATAGTTTCTTTTGGTGCATTATTGTTGTTTTGCGTGAGAGTGCATTTTCCCATCTTCCGCGATTTATCATACATTTTGCTTATCATCGATCAAATAATTTTCCTGGAAACAGCTGATTTTGGCTTGCTTTTATACTTTTAAGCTTTTTGGCTCAGTGGCTTTAAAACTGTTAAGTTCAGCACGGTTTCTAACCATTGAACTTACAATACCTAGACTAGGTTTGCCAGACGTCTCCCATTGGCGGGGACATACCCCATTTTGACTTTTTGTCCCCCTTTGCTACGGAAGGATGCGTAGGTCCCCCATTTTCAACCGAAATTGTTCACCTTTCGCTTTAAGCGTGTTTACATTATTTAACTCTCACAGGCAATTAGTTGAGTCATAAGTTGGCTGCCGAAGAACTTCATTGAAAGCGATTTATTGTTACCCACACTCGCTACAGTTATAACGTGTTTTTAATATCTACGTTCGTTGCTTGTATGAATTCGCCTTGGTTGAATGTGTTTGTGATTGGTGAACCGATATCTTAAATATATCGACGCTTTTACTCGTAAGCACTTTTAATCGCTGGTTTCGGCTCATCTCTAATTATTGTCAAAAAGTCGCACTCATAGGAAGTTGTGCTACTACGCAGTGTAAGTTAAGTATGTAGAATTATATTGGGATATAATTGTTTTATTGTAGAATAATGAGTGATGACGATTCGCTAAGCTCTTCTACAGAAGCACGTTCTTTAGAAAATTTCGCAAGTGACAAGCAGAAGAAAGTTAAGAAGCGGAAAACATCATTTGATTCAAAGTGGATTACAATATATCCGTGGTTACAAGAAGTTAATCACAACAGTGAACTAATTTTTTGTACTCTGTGTTCAAAGACTTTATCTATTGCAAATGGTGGCGATTACAACGTTAGACGGCACGAGAATTCAGATAAGCACAAATTGCTTTCGAAGCAGAGTAAAACACAAAAAAAATAACCCAATTTAGCAACAATGACAAAATAACAAAATCTGCTGTTTTGGAAGCTGTTTTTATTTACCATACTGTACAACATTGCCACAGTAATCTTTCGGCTGATTGTTCTGCCAATTTGTTTCAGAAACTTTTCTTAGAGTCCGACATTGCGAAAAATTTTTCATGTGGGCGCACAAAAATTTCGAAAGTTATTCGAAATTCCTTCAGCCAGTAGCACAACAACTCATAGTACGTGGAGTGAAAAATAGTTTAGCTTATTCAATTATGACTGATGCATCCAATAAGGGTAACACAAAAACGTTCCCCATAGTTTTGCGTTATTTCAACAAAACCGAAGGACTTTCATCGAAAATTTTATGTTTCGCCGCCTTAGAATCTGAAAAATCAAAAGACATCGCTGAGTTTTTAGTTGAAAATTTAGAAAAGCATGGTCTTTTACTTTCAAATGCAACAGTGTTTTGCGCAGATAACGCTTCCGTTAATTTCGGGAATAACCAAAGTCTTTTTACTGAGCTTAGAAAAGTCAATAAAAACATTTTACTTGTAGGTTGTATGTGTCACATAATAAATAACGTCGCTAAAAAGGCGAGCGATACTTTACGCTATGATGTTGAATATATAGTCATAAAGTGTCATAACGAGTTTTCATCATCAACAAAAAATGTGGTCTTATTAAAGGAATTTATCAGTTGTGCTGGCTTCGAATGGGCAGAAATTCTGCGTCACACTCCCACAAGATGGCTCTCACTAGTACCAGCAGTAGATAGGGTTTTAAAATTTTATGAACCATTAAAATCATATTTTCAAAGTGTCATGTCAAAAATATATCGAAAAGTTTTTCACTGATGAGCTGAGCGAAGCTTACTTATCTTTTGTGGCTCACATTGGAACTGTTTTGGACAGAAAAATTAAACTACTTGAATCTACTGATTTGGTTGCACCAATATTTTACGGCATTATAACCGATCTATTAAGTTCCTTAAAAAGTAGACTTAACAATGAGTTTTATGGAAGTTTTACTGGCTAAGTCAGAAGATCACCAAGCTGTTAATATCTTTAAAATGCAGTGTAGCGTATACATTACTAATATTATAAACTACATTGAAAAGAGAATTGATGTATTTAAGCAATTTGAATTTTGTGAAACTTTAATAATAAAAAATCAAGGCTGATCTCCAAATTTTTATGATATTATTAATATTGTTAATAAGTTGAATATAAGTGATATTAATTTTGATGATTTATTTCAAGAAATTGAAGATATACAAAAATATCTTTCTAAAGAAGACATTGGCTTTGAAAACTTGATAGATTTATGGAAAAATATTTTAAATTTTAAAACTTTGTCAAATATGGAGAAAATTATCAATTTTGTTTTTTCTATTCCAAACTCGAATGCTGGCAGTGAGCGCGTATTCAGTTTAATGGGTACAATATGGCGCAAAGAGAGAAATCGCTTAGATATAAAAACTGTTGAAAGCGAAATAATGATAAAAATCAATTTTAACTTAAAATGTATTGACTTTCAGCATTTTTTAAATCACGACGGCAACGATTGGCAAAAATATTTTTAAAAATTTAAGGAACAAATAAGTATGTACCTTCCTATATGTAGTAGTATGNGCAAAAATATTTTAAAAAATTTAAGGAACAAATAAGTATGTACCTTCCTATATGTAGTAGTATGTAATTTATGTGTTGAAATGAAGTACAATTTTTATTTGAAAATATTCTTGCGCCATATTTAAGGCTGAATATGTATACATATGTATATGTATATTTTTTATGTACATACACTGGCGATCAAAACTGAGTGCATGGTGCTTTTGTTAAATATCTTTCAAGTTAATTTTTTTGTTATTTTTAATAAAAATATTTTTCATGCTTTAACCAAAACCATAAATTTAATTCAAACTTGCAAACTTAATACAAACAATAGAAAAGTGCAACAAATTTCCATCAAAATTTTGGACTTTTTAATCAGCATGAAAAATATTTTTATTAAAAATAACAAAATAATTTGTTTGAAAACCATTGTAAATATTTAAAATAAAATCACCATGCACTCATGTTTGATCGCCAGTGTAACTTTGTTTTGTTCAAATGATACTGAATCTTTATTTATGAACGGTTTTGTTGTACCATAAGCGAATAAATCAATTTTTTATTGAATACATTTAGTTTTATTTGTCCCCCGAAAAATACCCCATTTTCTTCCTCAGTTGTACCCCAAGTCCCCCAATTTGTTCTTATCTGTACCCCTTTCGGCATTTTCAGTCTGGCAACCCTAACCTAGACTTCTGTGTCTCTCAAACGCTCATCTTTGCTACTATCGTACTAAAAGCGTACACTGTGAGTTTTTCTTGTACATACAAATTGTTACTACATACTTCGCGCTGCAATGTATTCATCCTGCTGTTTTGAAAAATGTAACATTAAAAACGACTTAGAGCGTTGCGTTGCGTGTTGGTTGTGTGATGACTTAGCTCACGTAAAATGTGCTGGTCTCAATGGTAGGGTGGCCGATATCATAACCGATAACAAAGGTGTTCGTTGGTCTTACCCCAAGTGCAGATCAACCGAAGTTGAGCTTTGTAAAATGTTTAGGAGCGCCAGAAGTGGCTTCCAGGAGTTGGGTAAGGAGTTAAAACTTCTAAACGAAAAGTTTAAGCGCTATGAAGATGCATTTAAAGACTTTAAGTGCATTGAATCTTCATCCTCTCCATCACCCAAGCTTAAACAAGCTTCAAAAAAGCGGAAGCATGGAAGAGACAGCATTGTTCCTAATCCCATTGCTTTAGACATTGACACTCCGCCCATTGATTCTTTGCCTACTCCCGGCTTGAATAAGGAATTAATAAGTTTTAATTTTCCGTGTGTTGAGTTATCTCAAGCTGCATCTTCCTCAGATGTCACTACAAGGGCTGCAGCAAAAACGACAACTGTGTCTGAACATACATCTCAAAGTGGCCCTTCTCCGTTACCGAAAGAATTAATCGTAGTTCCTGCGAATAAATCTGTGTTTTTTTCACGCTTTTCTAGTGAAACGTCGGTAGAAGATGTTAAGTCTTATATAACACCAAAGCTTAATCCCCGGCACATAGCTATTAGAAAATTTAATTTTTCATACGAAAGAAGCATATCTTCCTTCAAAATTGATATTTCCGCCGACCATATTTTGAAGTATTCGAATTGCTTAATGTACGCAGACGACGTTAAGTTATTTAAGTTCATTGGTGCCCCAGGAGACAGGAAACAATTACAGGTGGACCTTAGTAATGCGTTTAAATGGTGCGAAGTAAATTCTATGACTTGCAAAAGTGTAAATTTATGTGTTTCTCTAGAAAACCCTTTCAATCATATAGCTACCACATTTGTGAACATAGCGTTGATCAGGTAACTAAATTCATCGATCTAGGCGTAACCATGGACTCTAAGCTTGAATTCAAGTCCCATGTAATTTCTTGTGTTAATAGAGCCAAAGGCGTCTTGGCTTTCATCAAACGTTGGGCTAAAGAATTCAGAGATCCTTATGTCACTAAAACTCTCTTCACCTCCCTAGTCAGGCCGATCTTAGAATACGGGTTCGTCGTATGGAACCCTAGATATCAAACGCACTCTGACAGACTCGAGTCGGTACAGAAACAATTCTTATTAATCGCATTAAATAATTTGCCTTGGGATTCGACATTAAATCTCCCACCGTACAAAAGCCGCTTGAAGCTCATAAATTTGCCAACGCTGCACAGCCGTAGAGAGATGCTCGGGGTTTTGTTCATGATTAAGATCTTGAACGGGATGGTCAATAGTCCCTTTCTACGGAACCAGATCACGTTTTGTATTCCTTCATTTCACATTACAAGCCCATTAAGTTAACTATTTGTAGAACAAATTTTGAAATGCATGATGCTTTTCGTTGCCTATGCCAGGACTTTAATAAGCATTACGACTATTTTGACACCTCCGACTCACATTTTACCATTAAGGAAACGTTCCTTGAGATTTTGAATAAATAACATGAAAACCCTTACATTGCACCTTATACCATGTCCCCACCGAAGCTAACCACGTAGTTATGGCTATTGAGTTGGTTATCCCGATAACCCACTTGATTTAGCATAGTTTCGCCATATAAAAATGACAGCACTTAACCATATCACTGAGATGGTTAAAAGCTAACCAACTCGAAACCACGTCGAAAGTCTGATACAACCCTGTGTTTGCCCGCCATCTGTGGGTCATTAGCGTTAAAATGTGAAGAATTCGTTCCCTACTAGTGTTTGGACTCCACTAAAATCAATTAGATTTACTCCGATTTTGGAAAAAATTTGAAATCTACTCCTCTACTCCGCTTGACTTCAAATCTATTCCGTTTTTTTCATTCATGCTATGCCCCTCTTGGTGCCGTTTTTTGAGTGTTCACCACCGGTTTCAGTTAAAAAATTGAAAGTTAGCCAAATCTCACTGTTAAAAAGTAACTCTTTCATAGCAATGCGTCAATAAAGTAACATCGTTATTCTTTGATGTATGGCTGCACAAATTGGCGGATGCAGAACTTTACTTAAGTTGTTAAAAAATATATGAGGAATGAAATTTATATAAAGTAGAAAAGGTTTGCTTATTAAAAAATTAAGTGTTAGATACGTTCTACTATATTTAAAATGCTAAAAATTACCTAAATATGTAATATATTATCCTTATATTGCCTCGCGTTCTTATTTTGCATGAGTAGAAAATATTTTAGTCAAACAGTTAATGTCAGAAACAAAAATAAAAAATTCAATCTAGTACGGAAAATTGGTTTTTGCTCCGATTTTTGCAGTAATTTAGTCCTGAATCGATTTTTGGGCCGAACACTGTTCTTTACATTTGTACTGTTTTATAAACCTCAAACCGCAGTGTGGACAGCAACAGTTAGTGATGTGGTTAAGTTCGATTTGAGATGGTTAACTTTTTGGTGGGGACATGGTATTATCGTCGAGCTGGTGAACTTTATTTCTGTTCAGTTTATGAGGTAAACGTAAACGTGAATCGCTTTTTTGTAACTAAATAAATTAATATCTTTAACCGGGAGCCATAAATTACACAATATCTATGACTGCTTAGTACAATTGTAATTGGCTTCGTATACTTTCACCACCGCGTAAGACAATACGAGAATGGATAGGAAACTCGGCCTTTCAGACCATGATCAACAGCTTGTCCACAGCGCGGAGCGGAAACTAGAGCTTTCCGCCTGCCACACACTCAAAGTAATGACTTCGGGAACATGGATCGGAAACTCGTTCTTTCCGACCATGCTGAACAACTTGTCCACAGTGCGGAGCGGAAACTAGTGCTTTCCACCTGCCACACATTTAAAGTAATGACTTCGGGAACATGAAACGGAAACTCGTTCTTTCCGACCATGATCAACAGCTTGTTCATAGCGCGGANACAGTGCGGAGCGGAAACTAGTGCTTTCCACCTGCCACACATTTAAAGTAATGACTTCGGGAACATGGATCGGAAACTCGTTCTTTCCGACCATGCTGAACAACTTGTCCACAGTGCGGAGCGGAAACTAGTGCTTTCCACCTGCCACACATTTAAAGTAATGACTTCGGGAACATGAAACGGAAACTCGTTCTTTCCGACCATGATCAACAGCTTGTTCATAGCGCGGAGCGGAAACCAGAGCTTTCCGCCTGCCCCACATACGAAGTAATGTCTTTGGGAACATGGATCGGAAACCCGGCCTCACCGACCTTGATCAACAGCCTGTCGGCAGCGCGGAGCGGAAACTAGGTCTTTTCGCCCGCCGCACACAAAAGTAGACTGAAGACTAGGCCCCGCCAGCTACCAAACCTGCTATTTTATGTTATTATTATTATTATTATTATTATTATAAATTAAAATGTATAATTAGTATATTCTGTAATATATCACAAATACTTAAATATCTAAATGTTCTGTTCTCGTTTGTCTGTAAGAAAACATTTTTCTGTAGACCAAATAAATAAATAAATAAATAAAAGCGAAATAAAGTCAACAAAAATTTGGAAGTAAAGTCATTGATGCTATTTCCTCACTCAAATGGAAATAGCGTCAACAATGCTTAAAGTATGTCGATTCATAGAAAAAAATGTTGTTCTTACAATAAACATTGCCCCGTAAGTGTTGTTTTTTAATAGATGACAAAGGTTATTGCCAAATCCTCAGTGTAGTGATATTAATCCACACATAATCAAGAACTACCACCAATTGATTTTATTAAAAAAATTAAGATTACGAATACGAGAAATATTTGAAAAGGAAACAATTATAGAAAAGGAATTTTCTTACACTGTATTCATGTCTCCGCCAGCAATTTGTGACATCAATTGAAAGCAAGGCGAACGACGACACTATTTATTAGATGGCACATTCAAGACAATGTGCCAAAATGCGGGTATAAACAATTATTGATTTTTTAATATCGGAACCGAGATCATGTAAATTAATTGATTTGTTTTCACACACTTTTGAAACACAAATGATATGCTTTTTTACTGCAGACAAGTTGTTGACAAAACACAGCAGAAATCTTCCAATCAGGGCTGCCAACTATCGTTAGTTATGAGGTGCCATATTGAGGATAAAAAAGTGCCAAAATGTGCCAAATAGAAAAATTAAAGTGCCAAAAAAGGTGCCATTCCTTTTAATCATTCACAGTTAGCGATAAAAACACCACATCTTCAAAACAAAAGTGCAATGATAAAATAAGATAAACCAGTTGAATAACCGTTATAAATTAGAAAATTTTAGTTGAGAAAGGACGCAAAGGATTTCACAAAAATGTATTGACATGTTATTATATTTACAAAAGTGCCATTATTTTGGCACTTTGTGCCAAATTGAAAAATTGAGTGCCATTTGAAGTAAAATAGGGACAAATGGCACGGTTTGAGCCAAGTTTGTATGCCTGCTTCCAATAACTTAAGAATTTAAAATGTGAAAAATCGAAGGCTTGAATTCGTTAATACCCTCTATCTGTAATTTGCATAAAAACTAATTTGTGATTTTAGAAATCATCTGGGACTTATAACCTGTCATTATATAAGGTATCATTAATATCACCGATGACAGTTAAAGCTTAGGTGGATTTTTATATCAGAATCTCATCTTTGTGAAAAGGGTGCAGATAGAGGGTATTATTGAATATAAGCCCTCGATGTTTAAAATATATAAAAATTTTATTTCAATGTATACAAAAAATAAATCTACCTGCGTTACAGCACCGCGGGAGAAGGGGGAAGGGGGGCCGGGGGCCGCGGCGTAGCGTGACGTGGTGCGCGACGGTCGCGCGGAATACGCGAGGCGCGAGCGCTAGCGCGGCGCGCGTGGAGAGGCGCGCGGACGCGGGCCGCCGCGAAGCTAAGCTAATTTAATGTTTGAAAGAGCAATAATGTCAATGGATTTTATTTCGGTTTAAAAAAGGTAGAAAGGCAATTGACTTTATTTCGCACCAGGGTGGGAAATAAAGTCAATTGACCTTATTTCCGTTGATCTTATTACCTGTCACCATGTTCTAGGACCCATATTGTATGTAATATTCATTCGTGATTTGCCAACTGATGATTGTCTAACCATTTCAACGTTTGCTGATGACACAGCTATCCTAAGCAATAGTTCAGACCCTAAAGAGGCTTCTTACAAGCTGCAAGAATATTTGAAAAAGTTAGAGCTATGGCTAGTTTCGTGGAGGAGAAAGGTTAACGAAAGCAAGTGTGTTCAGACAACATTTACGTTGAAGAAAGAAACTTGCCCACCACTAAAAATAAACAGCAAGGCTATACCACAAAAAAGCATATAGAAAACAAAACTTCTCAAGCGGAACTAAAACAAGCAAGCCCTCAATGGGTTATATGCTGAAGGGGAAAAATATTAAAATCAAATAGAAACGTAAGTGATCTTATTATAAACGTCAACGAAAGTACTGTATATTGGCAAATATCACTGGTCGACGGCCAAAATTTACCAGAGACGCCGTTATGAAATTCGTATGTAAAATCACCCCCTGATTCCGAAAATCAAGGTTATTTTTAATTTTATGGTACCGTTTTTGAGATATTTGCAATTTACCGTTTTTGCAAAAAAAAAAAAA
>NW_016157558.1:138558-154828 GCF_001687245.7 Rhagoletis zephyria
TTTTTTTTTTTTTGCAAAAACGGTAAATTGCAAATATCTCAAAAACGGTACCATAGAATTAAAAATAACCTTGATTTTCGGAATCAGGGGGTGATTTTACATAAGAATTTCATAACGGCGTTTCTGGTAAAGAGAAAAAGTTGAAATTTGTGGTCCAGTGTATTCAATTCAATTGCGCGCATATTAAAATGACCGCGTTCGTTCTGAAGAAGCATCCATGAAGTGAATAATCAAGACAAAACTAAAAAAAAATATTTGCAAGACACCAGTTGAGCCTGATTTGTGAATTTTTATTTGATTATATTAAATTTTTTAGTGCAAAATGCTGAAAAAATTGCAGTTTTGAAGAAAATGGAGAATACATTAGTTAATAAATGTTACATAACAAAGACTAGTTAAAAACAATTTTATGGTTCCCCAAAACGAAAAAATTACAAAAAATGTTTGAAATGTTATAAAAAAAGGTTCACAAAAATAATTTTTTTTTGGTTTTTAGTAAAAATTTTTTTAAAAATGAAGACTGCGGTGAATTACGAACATTAAATTCCAATTTTGAACCTCTGTGTGCTGACTTCGGTAAATGTATTTTGGCAGCAAAGGATGACGAAGTCCTTGAAAAGGATTTGGCTTCATTTTCCGGAATCGGTTAATTAACTGGAAAATATTTGATTTAAATTACGATATGGGTAAGGTGCTTTTATCGTACAAATTGTATGTACGTATTCCCAGATAATTTTGAAAAAAAATGTCCTTTATTTTACATTGGTTAATATGGTCACCGTAATTATAACCCTTACTATGTAGAATTCTCCTTTCTGTGTTGCCAGAAAAGATGGGCGGAAGTATTTTTGCGCAGAACTTCTTTCTGCGTAGGCGGCCTTCGGCCGCGCTTAGGGATTATAACCCTTACTAAGTAGAAGTAATTCATATTAGAAGAAAACGAAATTATTCATATGCACACTTTCGTTTTAAACCCGAAATTTTAGCTATAATACCTTTGCTATAGGTGTTCTGATATCGTTGGTATAGTATGGAAAGGGCGTAACTCATATCGTCGCTGAAATACAAAAGCCGTAACTAACTAAAAATTCAAAATTCACTTTTTGATTGATTACACTGTACAGCACTCGGCTGGGTATTGGACCAAACCAACTTTTTTTAAGAGATTGAGTCATAAGTAAAAAAAGTAAGTTCTCCGTAACCCCCTTTCTTAGGATACGCATATTTATATACTTCGTATATAAAAATTTCATAAAAAACACATTTAAAGGAAAGAATACCTTTTTTTGTACAAAAAAAAAATATTTTAAACAAAAAAATTACTGACCGATTTTTAAAATTACTAATTTGTAATTTTTTGTAAATTTTTTTTATATGGAAAAATTGGCATTTTTTCCTTTCAAGTGTTTTTTCTCCAATTTTTATATACGAGGTATACAAATATGCATATTAGACGAAAGGGGGTTTAATCGCCTTAACAACGATGCCAATTTTTTGAAAATCGGTGAGTAATTTTTTTGTTTAAAATATTTTTTGATCAAAAAATGAATTGTTTCCTTTTAAGAGTTTTTTCTCAAATTTTTATCCACGAGGTATACAAACATGCATATCAGAAAGAAAGGGGGTTTAATCGTCTATACAACGACACCAGCCTTTTAAAAAAGGTTGGTATTTGTTTGTTTATAATATTTTTTTATAAAAAAGGTATTTTTTCTTTTAAATGTGTTTTTCTCAAATTTTTATAAACAAAGTATACAAATATGCATATGAAAAGAAAGGGGATTTAATCGTCTTTACAATGATCCCAATTGTTTAAGAATCGGTTAGTAATTTTTTTATTAAAATATTGTTTTTTTTTTAAAAAGGTATTTTTTCATTTAAATGTGTTTTTTCTAAAATTTTTATATACGAAGTTTACAAATATGCATATTGAAAGAAAGGAGGTTTAATCGCCTTTACAACGATATACATTTTTTAAAAAGCAGTTCAAACTTGTTTGAAATATAAGGAATTTCATTTTTCGAAGAACTGAACTTTGACTTTAGGTTTGCGAAAAAAAGTTATATACCATTTAAATAAGAGCAAAAGGAGGACTACGGCTGCAATTTTTAGGTTTTTAGTTATTGATATGCAATAATTAAATATTATTTTTTACCAAAGGTCCTATTTCGAACTTTGGAGACCCATATCTCGATTTCGAAAACTTCGAAAAACGGAGAAATTACTTTTTTACCTATGACTCAATCTCTTAAAAAAAATTGGTTTTGTCCAATACCCAGAAAAAAAGTTGATTTTGCCGTACAGTTTTATGATCAGAGAACGAATTTTTAGGACCTAAAAACCGATAAAAAAAGCAAAACAAAATAGCGAAAAAGGCAGGAAAAGGCACTAGGTATTGCAAAAAAAAGCAAAATAAGGCACTAAAAAAAGACAGAAAATACGAAGAACAATCAAAAAATACATTTAGTTTAGAAATGTTTATATTACAATGTAACGCTGGAGTGTATTGCTGGTTGGGACTCCACGTGGGATACCAGTGGAACGCGTGAGTTGCTCGACGATCGTAGATCGTAGCTCATGTGGACGAGGGAAAAAGAAAGGAGTGCTGCCCAAAGCAATATTGTGCGCGCAACTCCACCAGCAACTCTATCCAGCCGGCACTCTTGTGTTTTGTACGATGGTATTTGTTGTCCTCCCGAATATATGTACAAATAAAACGCAGTAAAAATATACTTTACATATACTTTATTGAACTTTGTAGTCTTTGCTAATGCTCGGCGTGTTGCCCAAAGTATTATTGTGCGCACACGTCTTATGCCTTCGCAAGCTCAATAAGGATGCAAACGATGCATCGATGTTTCTGAAACATCGATAACATCGGCCAAAAAACCGATGTTTACCGTCGATATTTGAAAATTACTCAGCATCGTAAAATTGGCGATATATCGATGTCAATTTTAACGATGTTTTAAACATCGACTTTAGTTTCGGTTCAAAATTGCCATTGCGTTCACATCTTTATGTTATATTCTTTGGGCTCTGTCACACGGTCAGTATTTATTGACGTGATCAAAGTATCGCGATATTTATTGACGGTGTAGTATGCAGTATTGATGGATCGTGATCCATCGCAAAATTTCTAAAAATTTTGAAATCTGGATCGCGGATCGCAATACCGTCAATAAATATTGAACGTGTAGCACTTCCAAAACGCGATCCATACATTTCTTCAGTACATATTTTACTCTCATAATGTAAACATCGGCTCTGCCTTCACTCTGGCGGCTTAAAATCTTTCAAAACAAATTGAACAAATCTTAAAATAATTGTGGAATGCATTATCTGTAAATTATACGTACAAAATAAAAATATTTTCTTGCAAATACTGATGCGATAAATATTGAACATGTAGCATTCGTGCGCGATCCATCAATCCATCAATATGGATCGCGATCCAAATATCGTGATAATTACTGACCGTGGGACAGAGCCCTTTGGGTAAGTGTATTATGGGCGATGGCAGCCCTGCACTTAATAAAAGCAATTGGCAATGTTGAACATAGGCGATTTCCATGACGATCACTGTATTCCAGGATTTGCAGGTTTTACAGGTAAAGCGGTTTTCGCCATTAATAAACCTTATGGAAGGTGGCGTACGTTAACCGTTTCCTGTAAAAACCTGCAAATCATGAAGTACCTGCCACATACCTATTAAAAAGAGAAACATCGGAATATATCGATGTATCGATAGTTTTAGGGCGATTTTTTTCGGCATCGATGTTAGTGTTTACGATACATCGAAATATCGATGTATCGATGTNCGGCGTGTTGCCCAAAGTATTATTGTGCGCACACGTCTTATGCCTTCGCAAGCTCAAAGCCAATTGAATTGTCGATCGTCGACAAACTCGAACGCAAGCAAACGAAAACCAACAGGGGTTGCCGTAGTGTGTTTGCAAGCGCTGCACAAAATGGAGTTTGTTACACTATTACACAAAACCCCGCAGGTTCGCAATTATTTATGAGATCTATTACAATACATTACGTGATGTTTACATTGACCAGCAAACAAACAATAAAACATGAAATGAACAATTAGAGTAATTTAGAATTTAGGAAATATACGATTGCTTCAGTCTCCCCCTAGGATGCTGAGATCGTCCCGATGAGGCAGCCTACTTCCGAGACTTCCATGGACGCCCCCGTCGGCGTATAATGTTGACAGGAACCTCGCGGGCATCTGTGGCACTTATATAAGGAGTCAGCGCTGATGCGTGGTACATACCAAGTGGTTGTTGCAAGTCGTCTTCGTGTGCAATAACGTATGTAGTTGCACCTTTGCATTCAATGATGACGTAGGGCCCATCATGTCTTGGAGCGAACTTCGACGTTACACCATTTGCTGCATTGCNTAGGGCCCATCACGTCTTGGAGCGAACTTCGACGTTACACCCTTTGCTACATTGCTCAGGACGTGGGTAGTGACAAGGACTTTTGACCCCACTTCGAAAGGGCTGTGTTCACGTCGCTGGGAATTTGTGGTTTCTTTGTTGTAATCTTGCTGCTTTTGTTCTCGTTCTTTGGCTGCTCTGAATGCGTCAGCGATATTAGTCAGGTAAGGAGTGATCTCATGGATGAAATTCTCAGATTGGATCACTGCTCTAAGATCATGCTGGACATCGTCTACGGTGCGTAGTTCTCGCCCAAACGTAAGGAAGGCGGATGTGCATCCGGTGCTTTGAGAACGGGTGGTGTTCATGGCGAAACGAATAGGTGCTAGCTTCTCTGCCCATGAGCGGTGTTGCCTACCGACAAGAATTGCCAGTTGCGCTTTTAGGTCGCGATTCTTCCTCTCGACCGGATTAGCTTGAGGATGGTACACAGGCGTAAAAGTCTGATCGATGTCGAAACAATATGCAACCTTTTGCATGATAGCAGAGACAAACTACGTGCCGTTGTCACTAATGATTTTCCTAGGCACACCGTAACGGAAAAACACCTCGCTGATAAGTTTTTGCACAATTTTCAGCCGTCGCTTCAATCAATGCGAAGAGTTCTACCCAACGGCTAGCGATATCTTCAACGATAAACACCCATTGGTACCCATTTTCATCAGGCGGTAAAGGCCCAAAAAGATCGATTGCGATTATTTCAAATCGCTGCTTACTGCTTACGGTTTGGTATAAACCCATTGGTTTCAAATTTGTTGCCTTGTATCGTTGGCAATCAATACAATTTTTAACGTGCGTCTTAATGTCTTTCCGAATACCAGGCCAAAAATAGCGTGAGACAATCTTAGCGGTGGTTCTGTCAATTCCATAATGGCCTGCCGTATCCCTGCAGTTCGTTCATCTTTGTGAATAACCAATTGTGCATCTTCGGTTTCTTCATCGTGATAGCAATAGAGGACTCCGTCGTTCATTACGTATCCTCACCTAGACCAATGCACCGCATCTTCTGAATCGTCTTCAAAACAACTGATGATGTGCTTCAGCTCCGAGTCCTTAAGTTGACTGTCGCGGATTTCTTTCGCTCCTTTTCGTGGAAACTCAACATCGAAAGAACAAACTATGCACGTTGCCTTTTGATCATGATGCATTTCACAGGGTGGCCTCGACAGCATATCAGCCATAACATTGGTTTTCCCTAGTTGGTAGTCGATACGTATGTTGAATGGCTGCAACATTAACGCCCATCGTGCTAAACGTCCAGTTGGTGACTTCAAATTCATTAACCATTTCAGGGGTTGATGATCGGTTATCAGCATCACTTCGGACCCCTCGATGTAGCCTCGATATTTCTGCACAGCCCAAACTATGGCTAGTGCCTCTCTCTCAATCGTTGAATAGTTTTGCTCAGCTGTAGATAACAATCTGCTGGCATATTCTATTGGGTGCTCGTTAGGACCCTCCCCTTGGAGCAAAACTGCGCCAAGTGCGTAACCGCTGGCATGGGTCTTCAAAATGTATGGTAAATCTTGGTCCGCTTGTTTAAGTATTGGAGATGTGACCAACAAATTTTTCAAACCCTCATAGGCATTTTGCTGTACGCCGGTCCATAACCAAGCTGCATTTTTCTTCAAAAGTTGCGACAGTGGTTTGGAAACTTCAGCGAAGTTTGGCACGAAACGTCTGTACCAAGAGCATGCTTGTAAAAATGAAAGTAGCTCCTTAATACTCTGCGGTGATCTACGTTTTGTAATCGCTTCAACTTTGGCTGGATCAACCGTAATACCACTGGGCGTTAAAATGTGGCCCAGGTATTTGACTTCGTTACATGCAAATCGGCATTTATCCCTGTTGATCTTGAGACCAAAGTGCCGCAGACGATCAAAGATTTTTTGTAAATCTTCCAAGTGGTCTTTGAAACTTTTCGAGCAGGAGATGATGTCATCCAGGTATGCGAACAGTGTTATGTCAGGTAATGTTACCTTTACACGGTCAATGAGACGCTAAAATGTCGCTGGAGCATTTCGCAGGCCAAACGGCATACGAGTGAACTTGTACATTCCGAATGGTGTAATAAAAGCGGTTTTATCCTGATCTTCTCTTTTCACACCTATCTGCCAGTAACCAGATTGTAAATCTATCGTAGACATGAATTTTGTTGTTTTGGCTTCGTGTAGTAGGTCATCGACGCGTGGGAGTGGGTATCGGTCAGGCTTAGTTATAGCATTAAGTTTCCGATAGTCAATGCAAACTCGGACACCACCTGTTTTCTTGGGCACCATGACTACTGGGGCGACCCATGGCGAATCGCACTCAACGATTACGCCACTCTCCAACATTTTCCGAACTTCGCATTTCAACTCATTTTTACGCGCTGGTGAAAGACGGTATGGCGGTAACGCAATTGGAGACTCATTTCCGGTGTCAATTTTATGCGTAGCGTAAGGTGTTACTGAGGTGGGCTCTGCAAATAAATCTGCATGCTTCAACAAAAATGAATTTAATTCACTCTTCTCATAATCTGACAGCTCGATGGCATCAGGTTCCTGTATCATTGTAAGCTCTATGGAGTGGAGAGGCAAGTCGCAGTCTGAGTCCCTTCGGACTTTCATGGGTGGAGCAAATAATCGCGAATTATTTTCGGGAGTGCTTGCCCCAATTGGAATGGCATCCCTAAAAATACTTTGTACCGAGTGTGGTGAATACACGTTGTTTCGATTGGTTGTCTTAGGAGGTGAATCAATTTCTGGGATACGTGGCCCCTTGCTCATCCGATACCCCTTTTCCATGAACTCAATAAATTTGGATTTCTTTGTCATGTCTTCCTTACAAACACCAGAAATTTTGCAAGTGTTTATATATTCTCCCGCAATATCCATTGGCAAGGGCTGACTGGTTTCGCTGGTTATATTAAAATCGTACTTAACTTTCGGCCCATCTTCGAAATACCAGAATCGTTGCGCCATGTTCAGCATAATACCTGCTTGTTCCATAAAATCAGCACCAATAAGCGTGCGATTGTTGGTAGCATTCGGTAGAGAAACCAAGCGAATTTTCCTCTGGCGATTTCCTATTGTGACGGCACAAATGGTAGACAACACTTTTTGCGTGGTGGTACTTCCGTCTGCCAAGGTAACATCGGCTTTGACGTCTTGAAACACGCACTCACTTCGAGTCAAAATCTTTTTTAAGTTTACGCTAGCAATGCTTGTCTTTGCTTCGGTGTCAAAGATAGCTTCTCCTGTTAACCCAAACATATTAATACTAACGGACGGGATCGGTCTACCGACAATGGTCGTTGAAACGTTGTTGAATGCGAGATATTGTGGACTCTCTTTATTTCGTCCACTACATTTGGTGCAATTGGAACGGTACACGCCTGGTGCACCGCAACCGTAGCATGCAAAAGCGGCCGTACGTTTGGCTCCTGCGCTTTGTGACGCTGTTTCGCCTGCACTTGACGTGCTAGCTTGTGGTTGCTGTTGCTGTAGCGCTTGCTGATGTTTCTGCTTTCTCCGCTTCAGGCAAAAGTCAACGGTATGGCCTCGAATTCGGCAGAAAGAACACCGCGTTGTCTCTTCTGTATGCGTCTGCTCAGTGACCGTATGTATGCTACGTGTAGTTTCATGCAAAAACATCCCCGATTCACGGCAATGTGACAATAGTTCGTCAAATGTTGAGAACATTTCACGACGAACGCGCTCTCGAATCCTAACGGATAGCAGACCGTAAATCATGCTGACTTGTATTGTCTCGTACACACTGTCTTTAAGTTGTGAAAACAGTAATCTTTTTTTGCATACAAAACTATCGGTAGGCTCTCTTGCTTGTTGCTTGTGTTCAAAAACAGATAGGAAAATTTTCCAATCAGGAGTTGGTGGTGAGAACGTCGCGCGGATTAAATCAACCGCTTCCGCAAATGTTGTTATACTTTCTTTCACCCCAATCCACCACGTTGCTGCATAATCTTCGAAAAGAAGTGGCATTCCGCGCAGTTCGTCTGCGTCGGAAACTCGTTCAATTTCTTTGTAGACGGTGACAGATGCAATGAACTCCTCTACAGCCTCTGGACTTCACTGCCCACGGAAACGCGCAGTGCACCCAGTAAACGAGCCTCCTTTTCTATCGCCGGATATTGCTGCCAAAATTTGGCTAAATTGCTTTGGTGAAAACGTTGCCATTGTTTTAGCTTTGTCGTGGTCCGCAGCCACTAGGTTGGGCGCCAATGTAACGCTGGAGTGTATTGCTGGTTGGGACTCCACGTGGGATACCAGTGGAACGCGTGAGTTGCTCGACGATCGTAGATCGTAGCTCATGTGGACGAGGGAAAAAGAAAGGAGTGCTGCCCAAAGCAATATTGTGCGCGCAACTCCACTAGCAACTCTATCCAGCCGGCACTCTAGTGTTTTTGTACGATGGTATTTGTTGTCCTCCCGAATATATGTACAAATAAAACGCAGTACAAATATACTTTACATATACTTTATTGAACTTTGTAGTCTTTGCTTATGCTCGGCGTGTTGCCCAAAGTATTATTGTGCGCACACGTCTTATGCCTTCGCAAGCTCAAAGCCAATTGAATTGTCGATCGTCGGCAAACTCGAACGCAAGCAAACGAAAACCAACAGGGGTTGCCGTAGTGTGTTTGCAAGCGCTGCACAAAATGGAGTTTGTTACACTATTACACAAAACCCCGCAGGGTCGCAATTATTTATGAAATCTATTACAATACATTACGTGATGTTTACATTGACCAGCAAACAAACAATAAAACATGAAATGAACAATTAGAGTAATTTAGAATTTAGGAAATATATGATTGCTTCAACAAGTAAAAAGCGAAAAACTATGAACTAGTTTCGTTATATGAAAAATTTGTACTTTGAATCTTTGACTATTTTATCCTTTCGAGTTTCTAACTCATAAAACTTTAATCTGTATAGTTGTAGTAACATTGAACCACAAGATGCATTTTGAAGTTTTCTGGCAGCATTTTCATTCGATTTTCGCGAAGAAAAGCCTTGAATATACTAAATGTGTGCTCGACGTAAACTGATACAAGTGGAGCCCAATTTAAATAAGGAACGTCTGAAACGTTCATATTATCAAAAATAAGTGCGTTTTNTAAAAAAAAAATCGTTAAAATCCTTGCTTTTTTGCTGCAGTTATAAACGATTTCATCAAAAGTTGCTATTAAGAGAGGAAAAAAGACGCGTTCGTACTCAAAAAGAAAAAAATTCATTATTCGAAAAATTCGCATTTCTGAGCAAAAAGAAAAAATATGTGTCTCCTTAATTTGTTCAAGGAACAATCCCTGTGAGTTTATCGCAAACTTAAATTCACTTTCCCCCGGCCTGGGTGATTTGAGATGGAATGAGCCGTATATATATGTATGTATATGGAATCAGGGAAAGCTAAATCGTGGGCATTCTTAATCGAATATACTCTATCTCTTTAGCAGAAAAAAAGGCGATTTCCATAAAATCCGTTCCCTAGTTATGATGCATTTAATCGAATCATAAGTCCCCCTATCGTTTTATTCAATAAACAATTTTAGTTAGTTGTGTTTTTTTTTTGCATTTCAACGACAATGTGAAGTACTCCCTATCCATACTATATATTAACGATATTTTGAAAATTTGTGCTCATTTGCCTCAAAATATCAAAACCCATTGAGGATTAGAAAACGGATTTGGGTCATTGGTAGAGCTTTCCGGCCGGTATGTTAAAAGGCAAACTGCGTTTCCTCTTTCTCGTACGCGTTTCGGCGTACTTCACGCCTTCATCAGGGAGTCTGATTTATTGTAAAAAAAACATAGCATAATACACAACAATTAGACATGGTTACATATAACTAAAAAATCTACACACATATACATACATATACACATCTTTTTTATCACAACAGCACTTACATATTATATTATAACAATTTACATAACAATAAACGCAAAACATTGCACTGCACACTTTCATTTGACGTCACTATCTTCGCCCATCTGATTTATTATTTTGTATTGCCGTATTAAAGTTCATCGCGTCCCTTATCCTCTTCTGTATTCGCAGACTCACCAAAGTTAATCTTGTTTTTTTCTCGTTTTTCTACGTCCAGAATTATGGTGTTCTCAAAATCTGCTGTATGTTCGCTATTCGTCAAGTGCTGTGCAAGTGCTGTTGTTGTCTTCTTATTTTCGCGTCTGCTTGGTGTTCACTAATTCTGACTCCAAGGGGTCCTTTAGTCGTGCCGATATATACTTTGTTGCAGTTTTCGTTGACTTTACCTTGGCATTGGATTTGATAGACCACATTGTGCTGTAGTGGTTTGTTTATTTCGTTTGTTTTGGTGAATACTTTGTTTACAGTGCTATTTATGTGGATATTTGGCTGACTTCCAAAACGTATCAATACAATGTTTGGAAACTGTTATACTGCGGTATTCAAACTGTTTGTATATGCAGAGTTGCGGCATATTGCAACCATATCCATTGCATATTTTAAATATTAAATATAGCAATGAATTAAGATAGAAAAATGTAATCTTATCCTTCGACGTCGGCCATTGTTTACTTCGAAATGCCATGAAAGTATCAATTAGCTTAGTGATGAGCATTTTGCTTTCTGTATACGTATCGATAACTTTTACGATACATTTTGGGACATGCCACATCGTCCAAAATTACACATTTGCATTAAGGAATGCGTGACATTGTATAGTTGCTTTGCAACTGACGTTTTGAAACTCAGCCTTTCTGTGCAGTGTTTTGCTATCGGTTAGGCCTTGTATGTATGTGATGGGTAAATCCTGTAAATATTATTTTTTCGCTTCTGTTTGAAGACTTATTGTTTGTTTGCGCTGATTAATTGTTGTTGCCATTAACATCTCAATAGTTTTATTTGGGTACCTGTTCTTGTGGAGTATGTTTATTATTTTCTGCTTGTTTCTTTTTCGGAACTCCTGGTCACTTAAGGAGTAATTTTGTTGATCAGGTTTGTCGCCGTATTTTTCTATTGTGTCCATGGATGGTTCGAGGGTAATTTATCATTCTCGAAGATGCTATAGATTTCGAGTACCAATTTGTTATTATGTCCTTAGATTTCAATTCAGCAATGCTGTCGTCAAGTATTTTATCTAGAACAATGTAAGCTACAGTGGGCGGTAACGGGATTCCCATCGGCATTCCGTGTATTTGTTGGTAATAAACTCCGTCATACAAAAAATAGTTATTGTCGCATAGAAAGAATTCTAACATCGTTAAGAACTGTTTTTTGTAAGAGTGGTCTGTCTTTCTAATAGAGTCCATTGTTGCATTATCGGATTTGATGCCTTATGGTACCGACAGTGGTGAGTAATTAATTGTGACTGCCCGCAACTAGGAAAAGTCGAGCTCAGCTAATAAAAAAAACTAACTACAAGCTAGTATTCATTACAGATGTGCCTTTTCAAGAAGTCACCCGGGAACTAAGCAGATCTGAGACCTTCATTGTCCGTGATTCCAATAATTCAAATTATTATAATAAACGGGGTGCCTTTTTACCAAAATAACAAGATTTTAATCGAATTCGGCTGGCAGCCACGAATTTCAAAACAGAGTTTTCTTCGAAATTTTCATTCCTAGAAAATAACAATTTATTTGCCATATCCACCTACATATTTAGAATCTCGCTATAAGCACACATTTTTCGAACCAGTAACAGAATAAAGGATTAGAAATGCATTACAAAAACTAAAATCGAAAAACGCTGATGATGTTACAGGTTTTCCAAATTCTGAAACAACCAAAGGAGTGAGAATGAAGAATTCTTTGGAAAACAACGGTGTTTAAAAAAGGATCTTGCCATGATGCTAGATTGTGAAGATGAAAGTCAGGATGATACATTCGACATTTGCAGCCCCGATGCATTTCTGAAAAAGGAATTATTGCACCGCAATAAAAATAAATAAATATAACTGAAAGTCTTTTCAACTTGTGGAGCGTCAATCGAAAAGAATTTACAATTTTGTCAAGTTTCAAGTTTTTCAAGTTTGTCGCCTCGAGCGAATAGTTGTTTAGTGGGGCAGGTTTGATTTGCGACCCTTTAAGAAACAGGCTGTAACCCGAAAAGGCAGCAACAACACTTTTTTTAAATACAATGTTCCAATTTTTAAATTCAAGTACTACATAAATAAAAAACATTATTAAAAATTACTAGTTTTTCCATTTTTTATTTATCTAAATCAGCTAACTTACTCACCTAAATTATTTCTTAAAAATACTTGACATTCGCATTCGAAACACTTTTGTCCAAGTTTAACGTATTATTTTTGTTGTTATTTAATTTTGGTTATTTTTTTATAAAATATAGTTATATATCATCACTTGAAATGCAAAATAACGTATCATCATCGTCACTGAAATGCAAAAAGTCATAACTTATAAAAAATTCAAAATTCACTTTTTGATTGCTATGATAGATTTCATCAAATTACAACTCCCTACATCGTTTTATAAAAACAAAATGCGTGTGTAACATCGTACACATGATAGAAGTGAAACTTCTTAAAAAAGGTGTGAGTACCAGGTAGGTACCTACTCACGAAATTGGATGTGAAAACATATGTTTACGGTTCGGCAAACCATTAGGCGATTGAGTTACATACATACATAGGTTTGGTTAAAAATCAAACAATAATTTCATTTCATCTTATTAATTTTCTGATATACATACAGTGAAACCCGCTTAACTATAAGTATATATGGAGTTTTTGCTTTTCTTGAGAGCTGCATACAGGCCTTAACCCGCTTAAGTAACCAACATTTTTGGACACCGTGAATTTTTTAATATAATCAGAAGAAAATCCCTCTCTTAAGTACCTCCTCGCATATGTACCCAACCCGCCTAAGTACCTAAATTTTTCGTGCTCCATTTACAATTTTACCTATAATTTTCCTTTTTTAAGTGCTCTTTTAAAGTTCCTTAAAATATTTACATATTTTCAAATTCAGTAGTAGCGCTACACACCTTTGGTAAAAAAAAATTCTAAAGAATCAACGGTAACTTTTAGCCACTTGAAACTTGCACATTATTGCACTAAAATTGAATGGCCTATAAAACTGTATACTCACAAAATACTTCTTAGAAAAGAGTTTGAAATTATGATGATTTTTTTTTTAATTGTTCTATAAAATCTTAAGCTTAGGTTTATATGGTATTTGTTAGGGAATGATCAGTATTTTAATTGAAAAATCTTAAATAATGCTACGGTCGTGGTTTTAAACTACGTATACTTTATTAAATGTTCATGTTTTATTCAAGGATTTACAAATTTATGTAAGTTAACAAAAATATGTAACTACATCAATAATTATGTTCGCTTAAGAACCCGGATCGAGGTACTTAAGCGGGATCTTTTAAGTACCCAACCCGCCTAAGTACCTCAAAAAGCTGACTTTTTTCATGAGGTACTTAAGCGGGTTTTACTGTATAATTTATTTATTCATTTTGCGGTAACACCACCTTATATGAATTCGCGCTTCTAGCATACATAGGACCGGGTTGTAATGGAAGTAAATGTATGTTTAACAAATAAATGAAAATGTTTATAACGCAATCAATAGATCCTTACGAATTCGCCATTACCAAGCCACTAAGTAACGTACGCCCTTTTCTTTGCAAAATGCATTTATTTAAGTTGAAAGAAGAAAAATTCCTATGTTCGGCATTTATTCTTACTCGCTTTCTATTTCTATTTTCCAAGGCAAATTCATATATTCATGTGGTAGCAAGAGTATAAAAACAAAAAATTACCTTATAAATTCAAAGCATAAGTACCACACGTATGCGTAGTCCAATTCACGAATTTATTTCATCGATCTGGTTAAAAACTAAGTGCATAAACTCTATTTTGCGTTAATTGAAATCATGACATGGTGTTCATTCATTCAGTTTCTACTCAAACGCATGAAATGATTTCATGAATTGGCCTACGCATAATAGTAGTACATAAATGACGGAATGAATTACAACAAACACATCCTTTTTACATAATGCAAGCCGAAAACGTTGGTTCGAATCAATCCGCAATAAAGTTGGACGTTTTGCCCACAAACAGCTGACTCATTGTAAAATCTCATTTTTAAAATTTCATAGTTTCGGCTTACATTTATAAAATTCAACGAAAGCACGTACCTATTGCGGCTGAGTTATCCATTTTCGGTTATTTAGTGTACAAAATAAATGCAAATTAAATGAGTTTGTACAACATGGCCATTAATGTAGCGATAAGTTGTACAACTTGCCAGAAATCCAAATTTTTTGATCTTTCATACAATCAAGACATACATTCATTCAACAGGCCCGCAAACGATGCAATCTAGAGCAAAACCACACCAAGTTGAACCAACGGTCGCTACGTTTAACATCGGGCGAAAATTTCAACTGCTCCTGTAATACATACTACCTTATATAAGTTGGCCTTGCTATCATCCTCACACATGTTCATCAGAGTATACTAACGAGGAGATAGCAAGAGCACAAAATACTCTAGAAAATTACACGCACAATGACAAACATGAACAAATGCACAACAAACACATAATTTTTGACAATCAGTACAGTTCGCATTTGTATCAACGAGCAGCTTATTAGATTTGTTTTCGTTCGTACTACAGATGTGCATATATACATGTACACAAACATATGTATGTACCCAAACATATGTACATACGTACAAATATATATACAACCATTCAAACATACCCTGCAAAAAAAGAGACTACGGGATGACTCCACGAGTAATCGCAAAGGAACATGCGACTAATACCACTTTTGATCTCTTTATATGGAATGAACTGATCGCTTTTGTTTGAGCATGTCCTATGAAGAGACTAATTGTTCACCTTTATACCAGGACGGTATGAAAAGCGACTAGTCACTTTTAAAAATAAAAATAAAAATTTGCACCAGCTGTGATTCGAACCCGGGTGCTCAGCACATGAAATTTCATTGACTAAGTGCGTACATACCATTAAATCGTTAATAGTACCCGTTAGAGATGAGTTGGGGACTAATTGTTCTCCAATTATACCCATAAGGGATGAGTCGAGACTAATTGACCTCCAATAGTACCCGTATGAGACTAGTTGGGACTAATTAATGCCCAATTGTACCCGATTGAGAGTAATCTCGGAATACTCGCTTTAGATATTAGTCGCACAATTTTTTGCAGGGTATGTACCAGGGTTGTTGCGAATATTCGCATTCGCAACCGCGGAACTTCCGCATAAATTTTGACATTCGCATTCGCTTTCGCATTCGCAATAATCAATGCGGAGCTTTTGCGAATGCGAATATTGTACAAGTGCACTGTTAAAACGTATCTGGCAAACAAAAATTTTAGCGAATATTTTTTGCCTGTAGAGATGCTACGGTAAGACTGTCCCCTACGTCCGCCTTCTTTCGTAATTTAAAGCCAAAGCGAGAGATAATAGTAGGTATTTCCAGCGGAAATGTTCAACGGCTGGCTATAAAGAGAATCGAATATTATTTGTCAAAGGTCTGCTGAAAAAAATGGATAAATCTCTAGTTGTTTTCTACTTTTACTTAGTGTAATTATTTTTTTCCTCATAAAACTTATTATTCTTAAGTTCCATGTTTCCTTCTATTAGTCTTTCAGCTCGAAAACAAAAACATTTATTTTAATTTTGTGTAAANATGGATAAATCTCTAGTTGTTTTCTACTTTTACTTAGTGTAATTATTTTTTTCCTCATAAAACTTATTATTCTTAAGTTCCATGTTTCCTTCTATTAGTCTTTCAGCTCGAAAACAAAAACATTTATTTTA
>NW_016157558.1:154928-179306 GCF_001687245.7 Rhagoletis zephyria
GCGGATGTCTAAAATTCCACATTCGCAACATCCATAGTATGTACATACATGAAAACATTGCTGTCCATAAGTGCATACATACATATGTATGCCCATCAGTACATCAACGANAGTAGGTATTTCCAGCGGAAATGTTCAACGGCTGGCTATAAAGAGAATCGAATATTATTTGTCAAAGGTCTGCTGAAAAAAATGGATAAATCTCTAGTTGTTTTCTACTTTTACTTAGTGTAATTATTTTTTTCCTCATAAAACTTATTATTCTTAAGTTCCATGTTTCCTTCTATTAGTCTTTCAGCTCGAAAACAAAAACATTTATTTTAATTTTGTGTAAATTGTCAACATTAGCACGCATCGACATAAAGATAAAATGGTATGTAAATAAGTCGACAGCCAAGTTCACAAATTAAATAAGAAATAATTCAAGGTGAATTTTATATCTATTGAGGCGTGGGAGTTGGCATGTAATATATGGTTAGTATAGTATGGAAAGGGCTTAACTCACATCGAATCATAAGTTCCCACATCGTTTTAGGCAAAACAAAAATTTAGTTAGTTATTTATGCATTTCAGCAACAATGTGAAATAAGCCCTCTTAAAATAGTATTAGCGATATATATGTGGGAAATTTGCGTTCATTCGCCTAAAAAAATATATCAAAACACATTGAGCGCATAGAATGGAACAACAAAACAGATTTGATAGCGTATGGTACCGACAGCGGTGAGTAATTAATTGTGACTGCCTGCAATTAGGAAGCTCAACTAACTAATAAAAAAAAAAAACGAATTACAAGGTATTCATTACAGGCGAACCTTTCCAAGGAGTCACCCGAGAACTAAGTAAATCTAAGACCTTTATCGTCCGTGATTTCATAATTCAAATTATTATAAAAAACGGGGTATCTTTTTAACAAAATAACAAGATTTTAAACTATTTCTGCTGGCAGCCACGACGTTAATAACAGAATTTTCTTCGAAATTTTCATTCCTAGAAACTAACAAATTATTTGCCATATCCACCTATTCACAACCTCGCTATAGGCGCACATTTTTCAAACCAGTTACAGAAGACAGGATTAAAAATGAAGTACAAAAACTGAAATCGAAACACGCTGATGACGTAACAGGTTCTCCAAATTCTGAAACAAAAAAATGTATGCTCCATGCCATTGCCATGATGCTAGATTGTGATGATGAAAGTCAGGAGGACTGTTGCACCGTAATAAAAAAAGAAACATAACTGAAAGTCCTCTCAACTGGTGCAGCGTCAATCGAAAAGAATTTACAATTTTGTCAAGTTTCAAGTTTGTCGCCTCGAGCGAATAGTTATTTAGTGGCGCGGGTTTGATTTACGACCCGTTAGAAATCAGGCTGTAATCCGAAAAGGCAGCAAAATTACTCTTTCTTAAATACAATGTTCCAATTTTTTTATTGAAGTACTCAAAAAAAAACATTATTAAAAATTAGTAACTTTTCCATTTTTTATTTACCTAAATCACCTAATGTACTCACCAAAATTATTTCTTACAAATATTTGACATCCGCATTCGCATTCGAATCCGCGGATGTTAGCTTTTAAACATCCGCATCCGCATTCGCATCCGCGGATGTCTAAAATTCCACATTCGCAACATCCATAGTATGTACATACATGAAAACATTGCTGTCCATAAGTGCATACATACATATGTATGCCCATCAGTACATCAACGAAGCCCGTTTGCTTCATCATAAATATATCCATACAAACATATGTATGTACATATGTACGAATGGGTGTAGTTACGCGAAGCTCGCTTGCATCATTTACACATTTATTGCTTGGTAGCGGCAGAGCTGAAATGCGCAATGAGTTCGTTCATACATTCATACACATGTATACATACATACACATGTATAAATACATACGTGCATTCAAATATACATATATACATATATAGGTACTCGTACCCGTCATGCGTCGCTTTATTTCTTTTTTCCCCTTCCCTATACTACCTAAATCTTCCTTCTCACTCATGTAACGATTTCAGTTTTAAAAATTTCACTCTCCATTTTTGCGATACCGCGGCCTAAGAGGTTTCACTTCAAAAAAATGTTTCGACTTTTTCCATTTCAGTGACGATGATGATACGTTATTTTGCATTTCAGGTGACGATATACATATCGTCGTTTAAAGTACAAAACCGCCTATCGTCGTTTTGCAAAACCGCGTAATTGACATTTGTGCCAAAAATTAGATTTGCTCATAGGAAGCTCCAGGCATAAGGCCTTATCTATTCATACCAATATATCGATATTAGACTATGTACTGCAAAATAACAGCATAGTTGTTATACCGCTGATCAAGAGTAGCGTATATTTTTACTCTCTCCGGTAAAATCTTGGTGATCTTACATACGCGATTTTGCATTATCGTGATACGTGGTTTTGTACTTTAAACCACGATATGTATGCAAATGAGCGATGTATAAAAAATCTACGACGGAATTTTGTTTTCTGCTACGATTTTTCCCTATTTACTCCGAAGGCTTTATTCTCATTTTAAGTATAAAAACCAGCAAAAATAAATGTTTTTAATGCTGTCAAACGCCGTTTTCTTGATTAAAATAAATGGTAGGAAAGAATCCATTTCGGTAGGTTTTTGAACCAGCTCTTGGTAGGAAAGAAAGTTTTTCAGTGGTAACCCTGCTCCACAGCACAGCAGTTTCAACTACGCCTGCTTTGGTTTTTAAATTTTGTGATGATGTTTGTCAAGTTGGAAAATAGGGCTGACTTCCAAATCGTATCAATACAATGTTTGGAAACTGTTATACTGCGGTATTCAAACTGTTTGTATATGCAGAGACATTGCAACCATATACATTGCATATTTTAAATACTCAATATAGCAATGAACGATTTTTCCGAATTCTCCACTTTTAAAACACCAATGGTAACCAATAACGAACTAAGCATCAACTTTGTTTCTGATGCGCCGATTGCTTTAATGATGCGTTTCGATAACTTTTCGGATGCGTTTTGGAAAAGTATACATTGTCAACCAATTGTAGTTCGGCGTTATAGAACAGTATACTTGGTATACAAAGCAATTGACGTTTTGGAAGTCAGCCTAGTTTTCAACATGGCTTCACTTAAATTTAATTTACTAGTTCTAATATATTTCGATTCAAAATCTGATCGTTTCCTTAAAAACTACATTAAATTAGCTACAATCTTAAGTATTTTAATTTTGGAAAAATTACTACTATCGGGAAAATCTTAACGAATAAATTGAAAAATTCGAGAAAAATAGTACCAAATAGTCATTTTAGGCCGCGTGGGTAACTTTCTGGTTAGTTTTATTAAAAAACTGAGTACGCCATTCGCTTAAGCGGCTTATTCTTCATGAGGTTGGATATCTTTTTTTCTTTCTTATGAAATATAAATGTTTTTTTCATATAAGAAAACTACAGCAAAACAGTCTTATTAATCACGGATTTCGGAGTAGCACATGTGCGTACATCTTTGGTTTCGGTAGGGATAAAATTTGCGAAGATGTAACGCATAGCCCAGCAAAAAATTTCGAAGGAATAGACAGAGGCGAACACATGGTAACTAGTCTTTGGGGTCCAGTTGGTAACCAATCTGAGTTATCCATCACTTTCGTACCATTTGGGGACCAGTTGGTTGATTTTAGCTCCAGTGACCGTTTTGAGGCGATTGAAGGTTTTTTAAGGTGTTTTTACGTGGTTTTGGACGCTGGGAGTGCCGTATTTTTGGGTAGCGGTCTCTCCTGGGCAGGCAATGGCAAAACTCCGAGTGAATTTCTGCCATGAAAAACAGTAGGCGTGCGGATTATCCCCAAAAAGTGCTCTAGAAATGAAAAAAATGTTCGGGTCAAAGTAACCGGTTGAGGCCAATTGTAGTTGATAGCTTACACAGAAATACATTTACAGTTAATTTTAACCAAGTTTTACTGATGCCTTCATGTCGAAAAAGACAAAAAACCTGATTTTTCACAGCGGCCAATTTTTGCGAAATTTTATTTTAAACTCGTTTTATCTCAGACGTTTTATTATCGATTGATTTGAAATTTTTATACACTAAACTAGATAATATTAACTGCAGTTCTCAAAACTTTTCAAAAACAAAATGGCGGATTTTTAAACTTTTTCATACAAATTATGGAGGTAGTTTTTTCAAATGCAAAAGCTGTGTTATAAAATTTGAATTTTTGTTGTGGTTTTAATGCAGCATTATGGACAAATATCTAAGGAAGGTTTTGGGAAAGTTTCAGATTTAAACAGCAAGTAGTTTCCAAGTTTTAACAATAGTATGGTGACGGCCACGAGCGGGCGCTCGCCCCTAAATGACAAATATAATTCATAAATTTATCAGTGTTGTAGAATTTATTTAACCTAAAGCTCTCGAGAGTTTTTGGGCATAATCCGCACGCCTACAGCTTCTCATAAAAATACAATCGCCGTTCGGAGTCGGCGTAAAACTGTAGGTCTCTTCCTTTGTGTGACAACATCAAGGCGAATGCCACAAATCACAGGAGCAGCTCGGCCAAATACTAAAATATGTGCAAGAACCAATCTATTAATATCGTTGAATTGTTTTAATATCAATTGCAAAATTTTTTACAGACAAGTCTAAAAAGAAGAAAATATGTATATAAAATAAAAAAACTTTTAAATATACCACGCTTTTATAAATGGACTAAAAAGTAGAAAATAATATTTCTCAGTCCCACAGAATTTTTTTTTGATAACTTTTGATTTTGAAATTTTGGCAAAAGTCATTATAAACAATTTGCGAGATTGAAAATGAAAAGCGTGGGGCGCATGTAATAGACATGACTTGATATGAAAAGTAATATATGTATGTATGTGGGTATATGGGTATATGAATAACGATCGCTTAAAATCGATCTCAAACTTGTACTTGCGCTGTAGAAATTTTAGGTCTATGCTACGGGTATCTAGTTTGACTATTGTCAATTAAATCTAATCCCTTGTATTGCAGGCGTCCACGTTTTTCGTTTTTAATCTCATAAATTGTTTAAAACGACTTTTGCTAAAATTTCAAAATCAAAAGTTATCAAAACAAATTCTATGGGACTGGGAAATATTATTTTCTACTTTTTAGTCCATTTATAAAAGCGTAGTGTATTAAAAAGTTTTTATTTTATTTTATGTATTTCAAGTAAATTTGCAAGGAAGCAACAGGTGCTACTGCTAAGGGAGCGTTGCGAGAGAGACAACTGTCAGTTTTTCGAACCTCTAATTATTGAATCATGCTACATACTAGGGTTGTTGCGAATATTCGCATTCGCATTCGCAACCGCGGAACTTCCGCATTGATTTTAACATTCGCATTCCCAACAATCAATGCGGAGCTTTCGCGAATGCGAATGTTGTGCAAGTGCACCGATAAAACTTATATATGGCAAACAAAATGACAAATTGTAGGCAATATTTTTGCTTGTGGTCGTGTGAGTATTTGTGTAACAAAACTGGTCAAATGTCACATTTATCAACTTTGATAAAAATGTCTTTAGACATATCTATTATTTCTTAAGCTATACATCCGAGCGATCAATGGGCACTCATACAAGTTTCAACTTCTACTTGACCTTTGACTTACGTCAAAGAAAACATAATCTTGTTAACGTTTTTTTCTGTGCTTTAAATACCTTTATTATGATGCTTTAGGGACCAATCTTAAAAAATCTACTAGACACAAAAGAAGAAAGTGTGCACTATAATTCTTAACCAAATTTTCGTGATTTGCTTTTGATATTACATATAATTGTTTCAATAATTTCAAATGAGGCTCTTTGGGGAATTTATTTTTAGCAAAAAATTTAAAAAACAGCAGTTTTGTTTACTTGTTGGATAATATTTTTTTCATAGGGATATACATTGGATTTTTGGCTAAAAACTTCTGTGGTAAAACTGTCCCTTCTTTGCTATTTAAAGTCAAATAGTATGCTTCTTCAATAAGGATTTCCAGCAGAAATGATCAGCGTCTGGCTATAAAGAGAATCGATGCTCAAATAGTTAAAAGGCTATAGGTCTGACCTTTAATTAGGTAAGAATGACGTAACTATCTGAGATTCAAATGCTTATACAAAAATGGGGTACTTTTTTAATATTCTGATCCGATTCGGCTGGCAGCCGCGACTTTGAACACAGAATTTTGTTCAAAATTTTGATTTTCCTTATCCACCTATTTAGCTCGCTGTGAGCACAAATTTTTCAAACCACCCGCAGAAGAAAGTATTAAAAATGAATTACAAAAACTAAAATCGAAAAACGCTGATGAAGTTACAGATTACCCAAATTCTGAAACAGCCAAAGGAATGAGAATGAAGAACTCGTTTTAAAAAGCTTTAGAAAAACCTGACACATATGGTTTGGCTTGTACGCGCTGTTCAAACAACGATCTCGCCATTATACTAGATTCTAATTGCTTCTTAAAAATACTTGACATCCGCATTCGCATCCGCGGATGTTAGCTGTTAGATATTCGCATCCGCATTCGCATCCGCGGATGTCTAAAATTCCACATTCGCTACATCCCTAATACGTATACTAGCTGTATCCTGCCACGCTTTGCTGTGGCATATTCCTGTTACATGGATGATACATGATTAACGAAACAAAGCATACGTTTCATATAAGTTTGATTTTGTAATAAGTACTTGTGTGCACACAATATTTGTCGTTTTGCCATTGTCTGCATAGATATCAACCTGACACNACCACACTTTTCCAAAAGCTGACCTTGGGCATTATTGATTGCGATTCCGAATGCCAATCGAATTGGGCATTGCAATCTTTTAAATTGAAATTGCGTATCGGTCGGAATCATGGGAATTCTTCACCTTTGAAAGGCCACGTTAAAATCTCTGTTTACACTACGTTCTTCATCAATGTCGTTACTGCTAGTCGCGTGCAGTTGCAGAGTTTTCGCTGATTAATATTCCGCAACATGATAATAGACACCACCTATTTTCAATTTCAGTATGTGCCGTCACCCCTGGAAGATCTATCGAGTTCAAAAATTAAGAAACGTTCTTTCGATAATTTCTACCTTTCGATGTTTCTAAGTTACAAAATTATCAGGCAATAAAATTCGTCTTAATCTCTCATTGACTGGCAACTTTCCGTTCCCAATATCCCGTATTTGTCACGAGAATACCTCGGCTGCAGTGTATGTATGTTCGCTTTGCCACACTTGCCACTTTGACTATTTCAGGTAAGCATTTATATCGCCCGCTAGTGTTAATCAAGAAATTACAGACAATGTTTGCGTAAAATCTCCTGAGAGCAATATCAATGCATTCCCGAATGGTTGAACGTTTCCATGCAAATCCCACGACAATCAATCATGAACCTCAAGCAATTTTTGATGTGCCATCGTGCACTCATCCCAAACAATAAGTTTACATTTTTGTATTACTTTTTCCTTACCGGATGTTCTGGAAATATTGCAAGTGGGAGTTTCGATGATTTATATGTTCAATGACAGCTTAAGAGCTGACTTAGCAATGTTTTCCCATGGTAGCAATTCCAGGCGAAGCGATAGCTAAAGTTATGTAATTCTTTGAACCAACCGTTGCTAGAATCCATCTGATAAGGAATGTTTTGCTAGTTCTTCCTGGCGTATCAAGAAGAAGGTCCCCGAACTCCGTCAATTAACATTTGCATATTTTTCCTCTAATTTGGTGCTGTAACCGCTTAAGCCATTATGGCCGAGATCGACAAAGAACGCCAGTCGTTTCAATCTGTGCCAACTGACGACAATTGGAAATGCCACGTGAGGCCAACTCCTTCTCCACTTGGTCTCTCCCTCTTCCTCTGCTACCACCAGCGGATTGCGAGTTGAATACTTTCAGAACTGGAACGTCGCTTCCCATTCAAACGACGTGGCCAAGCCAGCGGAGCCGCTGTGTTTTCATTCGCCACACCATGTCCATTTCGTTGTAAAGCTCATACAACTCATCGTACCATCGTCTGCGGTACCTCCGTCGCCTTCGTGGTTTTTGTTACCGATGATATCGATGTCATTGGCATACGCCAGAAATTACGTAAAAATGTTTTCCTGAGTGGTTCTGTTCTGCAGCTCTTATTATCTTAACACTTGCATAATGCGATCGTAAATGCCCTTCTGAATTCGTTCTAATTTGGGAATGTTGGTTTGGGCATATAACAGGGGTTCACAATAGTAATAGTAATCATAATCATAATAATATTATCTCAAGTTATTCAAAATTTCTTTACTCGCAATATACGTAGTAGGCTATGGCGACCTCAAACGAAATAAATTGTTTACGATTAAAAGTTAACTGATTTATAATGCAAGGGAATGGTGTCAACAATTTTAAGTGTTCATTAAGTATTTGTTAAACCGCTTTCATGCGATAGTTTTTTGTTTTCGTTACTCTTTTATCATTTTGTTATTTGTTTCAGTAGTTTTTAGCCGACTTCACAAAAAGGAGAAGGTTATCAATTCGTCNCAACCCTCCTCAAACATATTTTCGGCTGTAAGCCTTCTTAAAAATCTTAAGTTTGATACCCATATTGAAATGCTTCATTTATTTTATCAATTTAACTGAACTAAAATTTTCAAATAGGTGGCAACCCTCCTCAAACATATTTCCAACAGTCATATTTCCTAGACCTCTTTAATTCGATACCTGTATTGTAATACTTAGGTCATTCATTTTACCTTTAAATTGAGTTGAATTTTCAAACAGGTGGCACCCCTCCTCAAACATATTTTCGGCTGTAAGCCTTCTTAAACCCCTTTAGTTTGACACCCCCACGGCAATATTTCATTTCCTTTATCCATTTAACTTAGTTAAATTTTTCAAATAGGTGGCAACCATCCTCAAAAGTATTCCAGCAGATATCTTTCTTAACCCTATTTAATTTTAAACCCACATTGCAATATTTCATTTATTTTATCAATTTAACTGAGTTAAAATTTTCAAATAGGTGGCAACCGTCCTCAAAAATTTCTCCAGCAGTTATCTTTCTTAAACCTCTTTAATCTGATACCCATATTGTAATATTTCATTTATTTTATCAATATTACCGGATTTAAAAATTTTCAAACGGGTGGCAGCTGTCCAAATTTTTGTAACATAATTCATCCTGGTAGTATACCGAGCAATACAAAAAAAAATATTCAAATCAGTTCAGCGGTTCTCGAGTTTTGATGACCGTGACAAATGAACACATCATTTTCATATATATAGATATAGATTTCTAAATCAAGATTTCTCAAATGCCTTTAGTTTGGTACCGATATTGTAACATTTCATGTATTTTACCAATTTAATTGAGTTAAATTTTTAAACAGGTGGCAACCCTCCTCAAACATTTTTTCTACTGTAGGTCTTTTAAAAACTCTTTAGTTTGATACCCCCTCATTGCAATATTTCATTTGTTTAATCAATTTAACTGAGTTAAAATTTTCAAATAGGTGGCAAACCTCCTCAAAAGTATTTCCAAAAGTCTTCCTTCTTACACCTTTTTAAGTTGATACCTATGTATATCAATTGGGTTAAATTTTCAAACAGGTGGCAACCCTCTTCAACCATATTTTCGGCTGTAGGCCTTCTTAAAAAGTTAAAAGTTAAAGTTTGATACCAAAATTACCGTATTTCATTTGTTTTAACAAAATAACTGAATTTAAATGTTTAAAGATGTGGCTCAAAAATATTTCTAGCAGTTATCTTTCTTAAACCTCTTAAATTTAATATCTATATTGTAATATATCATTTGGTTTATCAATTAAATTGTGCCACATTTTTTAACAGGTGGCAATGCCTGTAAGCCTTCTTAAAACTCTTTAGTTTAATACCCGCATAGCAATATTTCATTTACTTTATCAATTTAACTGAGTTAAAATTTTAAAATGGGTGGCAACCCTCCCCAAAAATATTTCCAACAGTTATCTTTCTTAAAACTCTTTAATTTGATACCAATATTGTAATATTTAATTTATTTTATCAGCGTAATTTAGTTAAACTTTCAAACAGGTGGCAACCCTAATCACACATATTTTCGGTTGTAAGCCTTCTTTAAACTCTTTAATTTGATACCCACATTGCAATATTTCATTTACTTAATCAACTTAACTGAGTTAAAATTTTAAATTAGGTGGCAACCCTCCTCAAAAATATTTCCATCAGTCATTTTTCTCAAACCTCTTTAATTTGTTGCCCATATTGTAATAATTAATTTATTTTGTCAATATAATTGGGTTTAAAAATTTTCAAATAGGTGGCAATCCTCCAATTTTTTGCGATCTCATTGGTTCTGGTATTATACCGAACAATACAAAAAAAAAAAATATTCAAATCGGTTCAGCCGTTCTCGAGTTTTGACGACCGTGACATACGAACACAACATTTTTATTAATATCGATATAAGTATGTTATTCATATATATTGTGGGTGCGTAAAAATAGACTTTGGCCAGTGGCGATAGCCATTTTTACACATTTTAAGTTTTTCGTACTCAAGTTTTTTATTAAAATCCTGAATCACCCCTAAAAGGGGAATCACCAAGAACCTATGATTTTTTGGCATCGGGTGAAAACTTTTTTCCTTTCCAAACACCTGTCCAATTCAAACATTTGACTACCAAAAGGCAGATGGAAAGACAAATATCTTCGCCATTTTCGGGAAGTTTAGTCATATAGTAGCATATCATTCTTGCCAAACTTATTAATTTTATGATGAAATCTCCAAAAACGTAAATTTTGAATTACATTTCTATTAGCATTGGCCGAAAATCCGCTTTTTTAGAATTTTGATTGGTAATAGGAAAAATATGGTTCATAATGCTCTAAAAACAATCTGTGTGAAAGATGTCCATCAAAGTTCAAGTGCTAAAAACATTTTAGTAAATAAATATATTAATTAACGTATTTATAAATTTTTATTTTTTGAGCACACCTACGTTTATGCGTAGGCCAGTTCACGAAAAAATTTCATGAATTTGAGTAGAAAGTGAGTGTATGAACATCATTTCATGATCTCAATTATACACGAAATGGTGTGTATACTCTGAATTTCTACTCAAATTTATGAAATGACTTCGTGAATTGGCATACGCTTAAACGTAGTAACAGGGGATACTTCGTTTTGTCCTCCTTCACCACCAGATCCATTCTCTTTGCTTCTCTATCTAATCCCGAAAAAGCAGACGGCCGTAGCCCTGGTTGTTACCGATAACGTAGATCTCTTCGGCCAGCAAATGTATACTCTTGTTAAGTTTTGTGCCTGAGCGGTTCAGTTTTGCGACTATTATTATCTTCTTTAACACCAGATTAAAGAAATCACATGAAAGGTATTAAAGGGCTCGGAGAGGTCCATCCCAATTCTGACGGAGCTGATGGTATTGCTCATCGCCATTTTACACAGCCGTATTAGTTTCGCGAGGATACCAATTCAGACATCGCGGCATAAAGACAACTTTTTTCATGGTGTCGAAACCGGCAAATAGACGGTGTGTGTCGATCCTATTCTCGCGTGTCTTTTCCAAGATTTGGTGTATTGTGAATACCTGGTCTATGTTGGATTTTCTAGGTCTAAGTTCCAATTAATTCATTGACGGTAGGCTTGAGCCTTTCACACAATACACTCGCTAAGACCTTGTTACCTATGCGTATGGCTTGTAGATTGGGCAGAGCACACTTAAATTCCAGTCATCGGGCATGCGTTCATCTTACCTGTTCTACATAAGAGTTGATGCATGCACCTTATCAGCTCCTCGCCGTCGTACATGAATAGCTCGGCTGGCATGCCGTCAGCTTCAAAAACTTTGTTGTTTTTCAGCTTCGTAATCGCTATTCGTACCTTTTCATAGTGATGCGGTGGGACATCGACTCCATCGTCATCGACTGGGGGTTCAGTTCGTCTTCTCCACTACTTTCAGTGCTGCTGCCATTCAATAGGGTGGAAAAGTGTACCATAATTTTAAGTACATCTAGTTTAGTGGGCGTTTCGGGTCGCCTATCTATCTAACAAGCATTAAAAGCCTAACAATTAATTCTATTTTGAAGTAAATACATTTTGTTGACGTTGAGTTGGAACTTTGAGGTCAAAAATTATAGCGGCGACAGTTAGGGCTGGTTTTAACTATGTCACATTCAATGGCATTTGCGGTCAAATGAGCGAAAACACATTGTCAAATGGAACCAAAAAACGGTTTATCGATTGATTTAGATCGGTGAAGTTATGGGAAAAGGAGCAGTATATGTGTCAAAATATGTTGACAAAATGGAAATTGTTAGGTATAAAGAGAATTTTGTGTGCAACAATAATATACATAACATAGAACATCTAACAATGTTTACAAGAATTTCTCTACAAATAAACATGGCAGTATGAAGATAAAAATTACTAATATTTATTCGAAGTCCTTCCAAAAGAGGATATTTATATTTCACTAGAAAAAACTTAATAGGTTCTATTAATGCAAACAAGCAAAATTATTAAAAATTTTAATGCATACAAATTTTGCATTAGCATTAGTTTGGATAATTAACTCTCATGCTGACACCCGGTTCTGGCCAGACCATATTGATTTTTTACCTTCCTTTTATTAGCTCGGGATGTAACTATGTAATATAGATGCAGCGATTTCTATTCTCAAGTTATCAGGTATGTATGTACGAAATTATAATAGGGAGGTTTAAGTTTTTTAAACTATAATTTTATTAAAACAAAATTTCGGTAAGAAAATGATTTTGGATCGGGTTAATATTCCCTGATACCCGCTCAAGTGACTACTTCTATAGAAGTTAAACACTAAAAATAAGAAGAAATTTTAAAAAAGTCATCATATCAGGGTAAAACATGTTATGACCCCGCATACGATACACCCATGTCCTCGTTTTTTTTTTACTGAAATTAATGCTGAAATAAATGCATTCGAAATTGATGAGGACGATAATGATAATGATGAAGAAATCATTGATCAAGGGAATGTGGTTCGATCAGAAGACACCTTTCAGCACAGTTTTTCATGCAAAAGATGGAACGAAATGGGCAAAAGAGGATCCACCAAGTGGTCGGATCCATGCTCATAACATACTTCGACAAGTTATGTAAATGTGGTCCAGCCGATAAGAATTCCACACCAATTGAAGTGTTCCGCAAATATTTTACTGATGAAATGAGATTTATTATATTGCGTGAAACTAATCGCAAAGCAAAATCTGTATATGGGTGTTTCCATGAAAATGTCAACCAGGACTGAAAAAATAAAAACAACTGAAAAGGGTTTTTAAGACGAATTAATAAGAGAAAAATACTCGAATTTTTATATTATAGAAGTATTTCAGCTTATTGGAATTTTAAAACTCAAAAATGGAAGAGTAAAACTGAATGTCTCTTCGACTCAGTTTTCTCTAATGAAATGAACTATTTTCTCTTTCCTATTAACTAAATTAAGAGATTTGAAACATTACAATTACATCTTAAAATCAAATTTGCAATAACAACTAACTATAAAAATGAGAAAAAGGAGAAGTTAGAGCTCGAATAACGGTAATTTTTTGATTTGCTTCTGATAGTATTCTAATGTCGCGTACGTTATGCAAAAACATTGTTTGTCTATGTCATTTGTATATTGGCAGTCGCAGGTAATGCAGATTACAATTCTTAAGCGAGAATTCTTCTAGTTAAAGATATACAGTAAAATTTTCTTTCCAACCGAAGTAAAAATATATTTTATTACCCTTTAAAGTTTGTCGCATACGTTATTGTAAGTACGAAAATTTCAATCAAATACATCAAAACCAATGTTAATTGCAAATTTTCCATTTAAATTATTTAGAATAGTTGTAAAACAATGAAACGGTGGCGAGAAGAGTTCTCAATAAATACATTTTATTACTTACGAGAAAAATTGTCGCGTACGTTATGTCGCGTACGTTATTGTTTTTTTTAATATAAAACTAGCCAGAGATAATTTCTCTTAAAATATGAAAGGATTGTAAAGGTACATTATTTAGCTTAGTTTAGGAATTTTTAAAGAAAAGAAAAACTCTCATGATTCGCAGACTTTCGCATATATGTATATGTGGCTTAAAACCACTTCTTTTTTTGTCGCGTACGTTATCACCTGGTTTTGAACGGATATTTTCTACATCAAAGTTTCGAGGCTGCTTACTTTTTTCTCAAACATAGTACCCTTTGGTTGCAACATAACCGTAATCTTTTTTTTCTGTAACTTCTATTTTTGATAGATTTACGTTACTCTATAAGCGTACGAATGTCGCGTACGGCTGTATGGAAACACCCATATGAAGAATTCAACCGCAAAAACCCAACGAAAAGTCAAAAAGTCTGAAAGGATGTTACAGCTGTTGATTTATAGAAGCGTATACCGGTTTACTGATTATGGCAGGTGTTACTGGGAATAATTACCAACATACAAGTCTCCTCTGAAAAACAAATAATCTACCTATTTTTAGAGCAACTATGTTTCTCAAGCGTTTTATCCGATTTGATAATGCCAACACGCTTGAATACAGATTATTAACAGATCGAGCAGCACCAGGGAGCGACATTTGCTTGGTTTTGAAACAAAACTTGGCTCGCAATTATAGACCGCATGAATGTATAACCATTGATGAACAATTGTACCCTTACCGTGGCAGAGCAAAAAGGATCCAATAATAATAATAATAATAGATTGGCGCTTACACATATGTTAGTGTTTGGCCGAGCTTCTCCTCCGATTTGTGGCGTGCGCCTTGATGTTGTCACACAAAGCGGAGGGACCTACAGTTTTACGCCGACTCCGAACGGCGATTGTATTTTTATGAGAAGCTGTTTTTCATGGCAGAATTACACTCGGAGGTTTGCCATTGCTTGTCGAGGGACGACCGCTGTTAAGAAAAAAACCTTTTTTTCTATATTTTTGCGAGGTTGCTTTCACCAGGGTTTGAACCCAGGTGCTGCGGAGTGGAAGCGCGCACTGCTTACCACTACACCACAGCGGCCGGACCCAATACAACCCTGACAAACCTGCAAAATACGGTTTAAAAATTTGGTGGGCATGCGACGTAAAATCCCATTTTTCAGTTGCAGCAATTTTTTGTACTGGTAAAGAACCTGGTACTGAACGAGCAGTCAATCAAGGTGAGAATGCTTTGCTCCAGCTTGTTTCACAGTTTGTGAATTCCGGTAGAATAATAGGTGCAGATTAGCATGGGCCGAAAATCCGCTTTTTAGAATTTTGATTGGTAATAGGAAATCTGTGTGAAAGATGACAATTTTTGGTCAATATCTTAGGCTCGCCCAAGTCCATCAAAGCTCAAGTACTAAAAAAATTGTATCTTAGCTTAATTCGATTCTCTAAAAAAAAGGTCCATACACCAAATTATGTACTACTAATACTTTCGAAGATACTTGCAATTTTAGTAAAAAAAATTATTAATTATTGTATTTATTAATTTTTATTTTTTGACCACACTGAACTTTGATGGACTTGGGCGAGCCTAAGATATTGACCAAAACTTGTCACCTTTCACACAGATTGTTTTCAGAGCATAATGAACCATACTTTTGGTACTTATACCAATCAAGATTAAGAAAAAACTGATTTTCGGCCGACGCTGGTGCAGATAATTTCTTCACAACCTCGTCTTGCGTTCTGGATTGAGTTAATTTGGTGCATGCAGGTCTACAGGGGCGGTATGTTCCTGAACAATTCAAAAAAAATAAGAACCGCCAACCTTGTAGCTCTGTGTTTGGTTTCAATGAAGCAAATGTTGCTTTTGTTTCATACATTCCTAAAAAAACAGAAACGTTATTTTGATGTCTACAGTTTATTGCGATTCAAATATTCCTTCATTGTTGCGAAATGGAGAGGAAAATGAAGCTCGTAAACCAGAAGCCATTTTGTTCTATACCGCACATAAATCTGGGGTAGATTCAATGGATCAAAAGTTGGTCCGTTATTAATGTACACTAGCGTTTTTTTACAATATGGTTGATGTAATGGCTCTTGCTACGTTTATTTATTGCAATGAAAACAAAATATCAAAATCTGCATTTGCTAGAAAGAACCCTTTATAACATACTTTGCGAATCTCAAGTAAAATCTCTCATGAAAGAGCGCGTGAACAACCAGGAACAACCAGGAAGTAATGAAGGAGTACAATACTCGCAGCGGAATTGAACCATTTTTTGGTAGACCCATTCTGGTAAGTGTTCAAACAAATATATAAATATTCAAATATCAACATATAAACTAATTGTATCTTTTATAATTTTTCCAGTCACCAACGCCAACTGGCGAAGCTGGGCCGTCCAGTATTTTACCTGGCAATAAAAAATTAAACTGCCCAATATGTATGACAGCAGCAGACAAACATACAAAAACCAGATTCGTATGCATTAATTGTAAGCATCCTGTATGTCTAGAACATTCCGAACAGTTTCAAAAATGCTTTAGCTGTATCCCACCAAAACAAGCAAAAATATTATCTTATTCTTTCTATGTATACATGTATTAAATAAATGTATAAAATAATAAAAAAATAAAGTAAATGAAAAAACGGAAGAAAACCATTTATCCAAAATCTTTTTCTTTATACTACTACATACAGGGCGTTCTACATACATAACTATATTTTATAACTAATCACTTTTACCTATCAACTTAGCAAATTATATCTACATTTCTATACATTTTATATGGAGGCCAGACCATGGGTGTACCATTAGTGGTTAAAAAAAAATTTTTTTCGTGACATGTTCAAATGCAGCTAAAAATGTGGTTATTGCATGTAATTACTCTGGATTATTGGGGAAGACTTTCCTAATTACATTCCTGTCTTGGATAGTTAGAATAGTCCTAGTGCCCGAAAATATGCTTTCGAAAAGAGACTTCTGAAATTAAAACGTTGACGTGCGAACTTGTTGTTGTTGGAACTTGTTACAAGGGGGATTCTGGGGTTGCTAATTAGTAATCTGAAGTCAGTTTTTCAAAATTCAAAATGGCGGATCTAAAATGGCGATAAATTTTTTAAAAAATTGTTGGATTTGTTTGAAGCTCAGCATTATATTTTTCAGATCTAGTTTATTAAAATTAGATAAGACTCGTCAACTTTTTGCCTTAACTACATATGTATATGGAGATCTACCACTGTGAGTTTGTACATACATGGACATTAATAAATTTATTATGGGTATTCATCAAAACGTATAGATGCCACGTAACCATGTAAATCTCGTAAAGAAACCAGTTTTTCATACAAAATTAAGTAAGTTTACGAGGTTTACGTGGTTACGAGGCATTCGCGCATTTAGATGAATTACTCATTATCTTTTTATCTTATGCAAAGGCATTTTCAATTCGACAATTATTAACATGCTAGCAGAGTGAATCAAATTGGGGGCGTTTTTGGTGCTTACGCTATTACGAAAAAAAGTGATAAAATTGCAACTCGGACGTGAGGTATTATAATTTAAAGCAAAAAATAAGCCAAGGTGCACTAAAATTTAGAAATATTACTCAAAATTTTTAAATATAAAAATACGCACATTTCATTAAGTTTTCTTTTTAAATGCGGGTAAAAAGGGTATGTTAAGAACGTTTCATAGCACTGAAGATGAAATGAATTAGTATCTTCTTCACACTTCAATTATATCTGAAATTTTACAGGTTAAGTAATAGAGAATGTAATAAAAGATTTCAGAGATCAGAAGTACACTCGGAAGTTTGCCATTTTTGTTTTTTTATTTTTTGATGTTGGTTTGAACCGGGCTTGAACCCAGGAACTGTGGAATGGTAGCGTGCACTGCTAACCACTACACCACAGCAGCCGCCTCTTACTGAATATAAATCATCTCGTCGATGCCTTTGCAAAACCGCCTGAATCGCTATAGTGCAAAAATTATATTCAGTAGCCATGAACTCCAGATACCGGCTAAAAGAAATATCCAATATCAAGTCAATGGCCTTAAAGAAAAGTTTTTTTTTGCTCTCCCACAAGGCAGGCGGTTTTGCAAAGACAAGGGGGATACGCAGCTCACGGTACAATTATTGACTGAGGATGCACCTGCAAAATGCCAACGCTCATGGTAGGGATATACAAAAATTTAAAACTATTATAGGGGTAGATGTTTCAATAAGCCCCGAAGATTAAGAAGTAGCCAAGCATGACTTCGACTTCTGGCAATATCGCAAACAACTCGCTAATGGGTTAAAGAAGAAAAAGGTCTACGAAAGGTGACGAAGTATCCTTATGTTTATCCAGCATACTGTCCGAAATCGAACCCATTAAAGAATGGGCATTAAGAGAATGGGAGGATCTGAAAACTATTTGTTGTATAAACAAGCGCGAACTTATTTACATACAGTATCGGTCATATCTATAGCACGCCATTTCAAAGTGATATTGTGTGCCCCTTATGTTTATTTATTTATTTTTAACAATTTTCAATTAAAATACAGTTCCTTCTCTAATAAAATCCATATAAACCCAAGTTTAACAATTTGTAGAAAACTACAAAAAAGTGCAACAAATTATCACCCAAATTTCAAACTTTTTTCTGCGAGGTGTTAGAAATTTTTTGAATACACAGTTTTATAGCCCAATCAATTTTATGATAATGTGCAAGTTTCAAGTGGCTAGAAGTTACCGTTGATTTTTTAGAATTTTTTTCGCCAAAGGTGTTAGGGATTCTTCGATATACAAATAAATTGAGTTTATTCATTATATGGAAGCCAATGTGACAAAAAAAAATTTTTTTAAATCAACGGTAATTCGTAGCCGCTTGAAATTTGCACATTATCAGACTAAAATTGAAGGGGCTAAAAAACTGTGTACTCGAAAAAATTCTAAAACTTCCGAGAAAAAGGTTTGAGATTTAGGAGAAATTTTGTTGCGCTTTTTTGTAGTTTTCTACCAATTGTTAAACTTGGTTGTACATGGGGCTTGCCTGAGAATGAACTATGTTTTAATTGAAAATTCTTAAAAACAAATAGATAATTAATAGTGGCAAACAATTTCACTTTGAAATGACGTGCTATAGATATGACCGATACTGTACATATAAATTGTTATATGAATAAATAAATATAGTTGCACCATTTAATTTCCAGTAATCTTTTCCAATATATAATCTGTCATAAAAGCCATTCACCATTAAACATGTAGTTTTGTTATGTATAGCATTTTCAGTTTAAATGAAACTTTTTTCAAATTAAATGAAACGATTTTCAAACAAAGCGAATCCTTTTTCAAATTAAATGAAACTTTTTTCAAATTAAATGAAACGATTTTCAAACAAAGCGAATCCTTTTTCAAATTAAATGAAACTTTTTTCAAATTAAATGAAACATTGTTAAAAGGAAGTTTCTTTTAATTTGAATAAAGGTTCATTGAATCTGAAAAAGATTTCATTTAATTTGAAAAAGGTTTCACGTAATTTGAAAATGGTTTCATTTAAACTGAAAATGCTATAATTTTGTTATGTAAAACATAAAATGTATATCAGTTCATTCGAAATACCTTTCTAGCCAAAAGTATCTATACAAGTAGATAGTACAAGTAGGTATCGGTACTTTAGATCTGATAGTTTTCGGGTAGCGATACTTTCTTACGATACTACTTCTACGTAAAAGTATCGATACCTGCATGGTATTGTTTCATCCTTAATTATGAATAACTGGCTAACCAGAATGGTGAGGCTGTGGTATGTAGCAAGAGCTGTAAAAAGTTAAAATATTCCAAATGCTCTAAACTGCTAGCGAAATAGCTTGTGGCTGTGGTACTATATTCTGGTTAGCCAGTCAATCTTGGTAATAAAACTAAACCTTTTTCACAGAGTATCATGGTAGGAGTTAAGAGGTTAAAATGGCTGACGAAAAAAAATCTCAAAATTTCACTACAGCTGTCATAAGATAAGATTTACTTTTGCTTTACCTTTAATATCATGTGATGTAATGAATTTGTATTCGAATCTACTATGCATGAATACATATTAACGTATGGCCTTAAATGAGTGTTACATAGTGTAATTTAACTTATTGAAGCTGCATAGCTTTCAATACAAATAGAAAAAGCGACAAAGTCTAAGCAGTAGAAGTTATAGCTGCTATTTCAGAGATCACCACATCTGCTGATTCACCGCTTGACGTGGTGGTTTTTATTATTAATTCTATACAATAATTGGAATTATTGTATAGTTTTAGGCAGAATTAACAAGAAGTGTTTACGGGGTGTGCATAATTAGCTCAGTGGTTAGCGTTGCTGACTTTGCATATCGATGATGCGTGTTCGATTCCTGCTGAAGTCTGTTGATTTGATGTTCTGATCTCCAAAATAGCAGCTATAACTTCTACCGCTTAGACCAGTGATTCCCAAAGTGGTCCAGGTGGGCCCCAGGGGTCCGCGGAAGATTCGACGGGGGTCCACGGTGAAGCGAACAAAATATGGTGGTCCATGAGTTGTAAATGGGGGTCCATGAAAATTTATCTGGTTTCGATGTAAAGAACCAAAATGATTGCTTGATAGCCTTTTTAATTAAATTTAATTTTTTTGAGTGGTGTATAGTGCTCTTGACGCACTGCTGCACTTACCGTCACTTTGTGTTTTCATACGTGGGGAAGCCTTAGAGGCCACCTGCAGACTAAAAAGAACCGGACGCTGGTATGACAATGAGTGGGTCGCCGCGAAAATTGCTGGCGGAAGAGATTTAAGCACTTGCGTCTTATCAATGCTACAGGATAGTACCCTGAGACTGAATGCTGGTTTGATTCCAAAACTGACTCTGGGTCATGATCTGGGGTCTTTTTCGAGGTTAATGGAGATAAGATCCACTTTCCTGTAGGGGAATATGCTTCGGTCTTCCAGGCTGAGGTAATTGCAATACTCAAAGCCATGGACTACGTGGTGGAACATAGGTGGAGGGGAAGGAGTTTACGTGACTGCAGTGATAACCAAGCTGCACTTAAGGCATTGACCAGCCCTCTATTTATGTACTTCCAAACTAGTTCGGCAATGCAAGTCTCGACTAAAAAATGATGGTGAACATAACGAGGTTGTTTTACTCTGGGTGCCAGGTCCCTCTGGAGTACCTGGCTATGAGACATCTGATCATTTGGCCAGAGTTGGCTCAGACCAGGCATTCCTCGGTCCGCAACCAGTTTTAGCACTCCCTCCTTCGGCAATCGAAGCCACCATCAGAAACTGGGTGAATACTTCGCTCAGAACTGACTGAGAGGCATCGAGGGGGCAAAACTCATGTTGCCTTCAATCTCACAAGGTCTATCTAATATTTTGCTCTCACTGAGCAGACTACACTGCAGACAACTTGCTGGACTGCTGACTGGTCACTTCACGTGGCACAAACACCTGATTGTGATAGGCGTAATTTGCCCATCTTGCCTTGAAGAAGATGAGACGGTGGAACACTTTTTGTGCTTCTTGCTTGCTTGGTTATTTGTCATCGATTTTTTTTTAACTTGTTCTTTTCTCTATTGTCAGCTTCTGAAAAAATTGGCGTAAAAAGCTTAGCCGTTTTGATGTTTTAAGTTTTGTATTTTAAAAACGGGAAAAAATATTTTTCGCCTCATTTTAAAACTCGGAGCGACAAAAATAAAATGCCATTAACACAAATAAACTATTTAACATATACTTCACGTGCAAAGTCATGAGTGAGCCGAACATTTGATGAGTTTATGGTGAAGATAATGTAAATATACATAGCTAGCGCCATATATGTAATACTCCTATATTGGCAGTAAGAGCTAGTACCGTCCGAAAACACTACAGTACAGATATATCAATAAACACGTACGAAAGAAAAGGAACGCATACTTTTATAAATAAACATGTACACAACACATATACAAAAACGGCACGCAAGTACACAATACATTGACAAAAACGGTACTAGACTGTCTCGCTTTGATTTCGGAATGCTTACACATTGAGAAGTTAGCTTACTGCCAATATAAAAGTATTACATATGTATATGGCTAGCGCTCGCAGTGCTATTTTGATGTATTTGCATGCTCTATTTTTTAAAACCTACAAGTGTGTTATCACATTATTTTTATAAATAGAACAGAAGAAAATATTTTACTTTTATTTTGGCCACTCTGAGTTTAGTTTTTGAATTCACCCGCGATGCAAATTTACATTGTTAGATCTAATTTTCACATTTAATTTTTTACGAGCTTTGGGAATATTTAGAGATGTAGCAGCAGGGGGTCCACCGAAACCAGTAAATTTATGAAAAAAAGTTTGGGAACCTCTGGCTTAGACTTTATAGCTTTTTCCATTTTCAAAAAATTTAAATCATGGTGGAAAGCTCAACAAGACTGGTGAAATAAAAATATAATAAGACACAATAACAATAACAAATCCCACTTTTAGTTTAATTACTTACAAAGAACTGACAGCTGGACAGTTGAACGCATCGGCATATCTGGGGGCAACGCTTTGTGTTTTGCTTGGCATGTGTATTCCGTATAGTCATCTTCAGAATTCGGCTTTATATTCAGAGTGGACTTCGTAGTAAATCGCTTTGACGATGTCTCTTCAACTTTATCCACACGGTGTCCTGAAAATAGTGACAAACTGAAACTTAACAATTGCTCAAATAACATTGTATATTTAAAAGTTTTATATATACATATGTAGGTATTAGAGGGCTGCATGAATGCATTCAAAACGGCTTATGAATTATTCATATACAAAACGCACGAATGATTTTGGCTTCAAATTTTTTTGAATTTGAGTGAATAGCTGTTCTGATATTTGTGTCGGCATTACAATATTCAAACAAGGTGAAAATAAATTGAATTGAAATAAATGACAATTTTTTGTATGAATATCCAAAAGTATTTTTTTATGCACATACCCAACAAGCATTTCAGTAAATGTTTTTAAAAATAACTTAAAGTAATTTTGCTATAATAAGCGTTAAATAAGCATTTTTAATATTAAGCATATTAAAAGTTTTTTCAAATAAACCTTTAATAAGTTTTGAGAGCGAATATTTATAAATAACTTGAAATTATAAATGAAATGCAAATACCAACGACATGAAGTAGTAAATATAACATTTTTTCAATCGTAAGTGACGTGTTTACGTTTTTTAAAATATATTATTAAAAGAAAAAATTAAATAAAACCTATGCGGTAAAAAAAATCCAATCCAGGGCCTGCTGCGCTAATCGGTGGAGCATTCGAGTCTTCAAATGATGAGTTCTCCTTATCCTTTCTTAGTTTAACATTCAATTAAAAATGTATTAAATTTTTTTCAGAATGGTTCATCAATGAGAATGGCGGCGATGAAGCGGAATATATAGCTGCATCGATGTCGTTTTTCCAATTTGTCAATAACCGCATGCAATTGAAAGCACGCAACAAGATGTAATAATTAACTTTTTTATGCTTAATTTTTGTGTTATCGTGAATTTGTATGCTGAAATGTCTATTCACTATTTATATTTCGCGACTGTAGATGAGTCCGCCGAGAATTCGCATTTCTTTTAGTTTCTAGATGTTAAGCAATCTATGTATGAGTTTTTAAGGAAATATCTTTAAATAAAGGTTTATAAAAATGTTTATAAAAACCTTTCTTTTGAAAATTTTTAGTAAGTTTATATTTATACGCTTATAAACAACTTGTTTTGCACCTTTCTTATAGGTTTACACTTTTATGCTTATAAAAATCAACGTTTTGTAAGCTTAATGTTTATAATTGAAAACTTAAAAATAACTTTCTTAAAGTTTATATTGCTTGTTGGGTATGTACAAACATACATATGTATGTATGTATGTATTGCTGCGCTCCTATTACCCAACAAGCAATATAAACTTAAAGAAAGTTATTTTTAAGTTTTCAATTATTAACATTAAGCTTACNCGTTTTGTAAGCTTAATGTTTATAATTGAAAACTTAAAAATAACTTTCTTAAAGTTTATATTGCTTGTTGGGTATGTACAAACATACATATGTATGTATGTATGTATTGCTGCGCTCCTATTACCCAACAAGCAATATAAACTTAAAGAAAGTTATTTTTAAGTTTTCAATTATTAACATTAAGCTTACAAACGTTGATTTTTTGTTTATAAAACACTTGAAAGTAAGCGTAATATAATCGAAAAGGAACATTGGTTATAAGCGTTGAAATATAAACTTGTAATAAATGTTCAAAAGAAAGCTTTTTGTAAGCGTAAAAGTATAAACTTNCTTGTAATAAATGTTCAAAAGAAAGCTTTTTATAAGCGTAAAAGTATAAAGTAATAATAAAGGTTTAAAACAAGTTGTTTATAAGCGTATAAATATAAACTTACTAAAAATTTTCAAAAGAAAGGTTTTTATAAACATTTT